>NW_017618708.1:3204051-3311551 GCF_001879475.1 Ipomoea nil
TATTTGTTTTCCATCTTTACACAAAATCTTCTTAATAAATTCTAGATATTACTGATTGTTTTCCATTTTTCTTTTTTCAGCGAAATAAACTTATTACTCCGTATTATTAAGTTCTGGGTGGTAAATTATTAATATCGCATTTGTTTCCATTATTTCCGCACAATCTTCCTTATAAATTCTTTATATTACTGATTCTTTTGCATTTTTCCCTTTTAAGCGAAATAACATAATTATTATTACGAGTTTGGACGGGAAGTTAAAAAGAAATATTTTATTTTTATTAATAGTATAGATGATTGATATGTAAAATTTTTCTACAATATTTTATAACAATTTCAATCTAATATAGTTACATTATACAAAGTATTTTTTAAAAAATAATTTTTTAATTTTAATATTGTTGTATTGTATTATGAATGAATAGAAATTTTAATGTAGAATTGTAGTATGAATAGAAAAGTAGGAAACAATATATTCTATTACACTATTTTACAATATTAGAATAGCATTTTGAATGTAGAATTGTAGTACAAATACGAAATTTAATAACAATATATTCTATTAGAAATTGCATTTCACTATTTTACAATATTACACAAATCTTAACACTATTTTTGGGCAAAAAGTTAAAATGAATGATTTTTTTTTATATTAATAGTATATAGATTTTGCACAATTTTTTAAGTACTAAATTTAAAATTTCTCATTATTTATCAAATATAATCTTGAAAATAATATTTTCACTGAATTAAAACAAAAGAGAAAAACCAATATGATCATATGTATGTTTGAATTCACATCTAACACACCCAATAAATTAAAAATCACAAAATCTTGTGTAAGACCATCGTATATATGACATGGACTATTTTTTTTTTAACAAAATTGTAATATATTTTCGTAAATCAATATTTAAAAATTACATTTTAATTTAAAAGTATTACATTGATTCACGTTAGGTGGTTTCACATATGATCAACTATTATAAAATTATGACGCAACCCTAATCAAGTTTGTCAGACTATTAACTTCATTAGTAATCACAAGATTACAAGTTTGACTCCTAGCGGGAGCAGTCTATTGACGTTATTGTTTTGAGCCGGTCAATTATATGAGCAACCTCGACTAGTTTACTTCATTGTGTTCGTCCTTTAATTTGACTTGGTTCACAAAGCGGGATTTATATGCACACCCTCAAGTAGTAGATGCGAATTTCTCTAGTAACTCAGAAAATTATATACAATTAATTTTATATTTTTTTTGGTATTAATACAATTAATTTTATATGATTATATGTCTAGATTCACTTTCAACAAATTTTACATATATAAAATTAATTTTATTGATTATATGCCATATTTGACGCAAACCATTTATGGACTTATTTTATTCATATAAATATTTATAGTATGAAATCGCAAGATATTAAGTTCATATGCATTCCATTTCATTTATTTATTGACTTAATTCCATCACATTTTAGAGTTATTACTACGAAAAAATGGGTAACCCCAATACCTCCATTTTCTTTTTGTTCTTCAATCTGTGCCTAGTTTTTGCATTGTGTAATGCATCAGGAGACGATGAAAGAAAGGTATAACATATTTATTTTTATCGTTCTTCTTGAAATTTTAGTTACTGCTAAAAGAAGCACATGATTAATCGATTACTGATCGAACGAAATGTAGATGGTAGTTTAAATTTTTTTTTTAATCATAAATTAATCTGATCTGAAATTATAACTTCTTACCACCTTGATCGATCATTGTTTATCTATCTTTACGTTGTGACCATTTATGATAGCCATACATTGTGTATATGGGAGCATTGCCATCGGGAGGATCTAAAATATCATTGTCGGCTGTTCATGATAACATTCTGTCTCAAGCAATTGGAGAGTAACATTCCGGATTATCCATTTCTATTATCTAATCTACCTGAAACTTATTAGAATCAATGAGAGTTATATTATTCTTAATTTATATTTGTATTTTTTGTGCTTGTAAAGTTGTACATGATGTTAAAATTATTGTATAGTACTTTATTGTTTTTAATGCTAAATATAACCTTATACCATTAAATATTATGTTAGTGAAATAAGAAATACTAAAAATGAATTTACGTAATTGTATTTACTTTAATACATTACTTGCCAAAATAATTTGCTTAATTAAATATTATATTAAACTAAATATATTTTACTCTATATATGGAGTATTATTTACATAAACAAAAATATATATTTTTTGAATGCTACTAGCTCTATTAGAATGTAGTATCTGTTCATATAACACCTCCACTGAGGTACAAACTCACAATCTTCCAAATGAAAGTTCAACCCGGGTATCATTAGACCACATAGTCCTGGTACGTAAACAAATATATGGTTATTAGAAATATGTATATATAGATCATGTACACACACACACACACATATAAATAAATAAATAAATATATATATATATATATATATATATATATATATATATATATATATATATATATATCTAAAAGCATAATAAGTTCCAATTCAGGTTATACCCCTGATTTTTGTCCCTTTTTTCTGTTAAATTTTTTTTTGTACCTTATGCTATAAAAGTTGTACTACATAATTTTTTGGACAAAAATATCCCTGCTGTTATAACTACTGTTATCTTTCCACACTATTATTACTATGTACATGCATACACAATAATTTTTTCTTACATCCTTCAATAATGGTAAGTTTTAATTCATTTAGGTTTAAATTAAAATGTTACCATAGTTATATATAGTAATTTATCATTCTATAATTTTTACCTCAAAAATATTAATATGAATTATACAATTATATATATATATATATATATATATATATATATATATATATATATATATATATATATATATATATATATATATATATATATATATATATATATATATATACACACACACACACACACACACACACTATTTTTAAAAATAATTAATATAACTAAAATTTTAATATTTAATTTTAATATTGGGCATATATTTTTTGCGCATCGCGCATATAAAATACTAGTATATATATATATATATATATATATATATATATATATATATATATATATATATATATATATATATATATATATATATATATATATTATATATATATATATATATATATATATATATATATATATATATATATATATATATATATACACACACACACATTAACTATTTTAATATAATATAGATTATTTGATTCCTGTTATATATTTAGTCATTATTTTTAAAGTTATTGTAGTATAATCATTTTTTTGAAAACCTGTAGTATAATCATTTTCACATTAAGCATCAATTTTGGAGGTTATATAGTTTTACTTGGGTGAGACATTCTCAGGGATCTTTATCTATTTGATGAGGTGTATCAGATTAATATGAACATGTAATACTTATACTAAAAAAATATAATATTAATCATGAATATCGTGTGTCCCTTATATATGTAAGGGAATTAAAATTTAATACTTTTAGAGAAAAATGTAATACTTTTATATTTTTTTCAAACATATTACATTTTCTCATATAAGTAATAAAAATTTTATTCTTGATTAGTATTATTCATCTTGACCCCACCTGTCTCACGGACAAGGATCCATGAGATGGTCATACACAAGTTTTTGCCTAATTTTGGATACTTATTTTTGTGCAATGCACATATAAATAGTAGTAGTTCTTCATTATTTTCTTTTGATCTCCATTTGTTTGATATACATCCCAGTGAAAGTATAGCACGGCAGTCAAAGATACATACGTATGGAAGAAGCTTTAATGCATTGGCAGCAAAGTTGCTCCCTCATGAAGCTAAGATATTATCTGGTTTGAAGAATTTTAGGACTCCTTTACTTTATATTTGTCTTATTTTTATTTTTATGAGGTTATCAAAATATTTCGTATCATTTTTAAAATTGCAGAAAAAGCTGGAGTTGTGTCAGTATTTCCAAGTATTAATCGAAAGCTTCATACTACACATTCTTGGGATTTCTTGGGAATGCCAACAACTGTAAAGAGAAATTTAAAAGTAGAAAGTGATATTATTATAGGTCTCATCGATTCAGGTAAAAAAAAAAAAAATTATCAATATTAATAACTACAAAAAATTAGTGAACAAAATCATGTAATTTGATTTCCATGTATAACTAGTTAATTAATTGTTTGGATATATTTGATGTTGGTAGGAATTTGGGTTGAGTCACCAAGCTTCAATGATAGTGGTATAGGACCTCCACCTGCTAAATGGAAGGGTAAATGCCAAAAGGGATTAAATTTCACGGGATGCAACAAGTATGTATAAATTTCACCTCCTAAATGGTGCATTTTCAGACACTTTATAGTGTATTTATGCCAATTTAATGGTACATGACTGCACGTTCGCACGGGAAGTAAGATTCGGAACCTGACTATATATATATATATATATATATATATATTTTCGCTAGGAGTCAAACCAGTCTGATAAACTATTTTGGTTATTAAAGGGAAAGTAAAATTGCACATGGCCCTTAATCTTACTATAATATCTTTGACTTATTATTGTTTTCACTCATCTTTGGTTTGAATGATTGAGATTTTATAAATGTGAATTATATTTGTTTATGCAGCAAAGTTATTGGTGCCCAAGCCTTCAGCCTTGTTAATCCCAATAACAGGAGCACTTCCCCCGCCGACTTCGATGGCCACGGCACGCACACCTCTTCCATCGTCGCCGGTTCAATGCACCAAGGCGCAAACCTCTACGGTCTCCTCAACGGAACAGCCCGCGGCGGAGTGCCGGCGGCGCGTATAGCTATGTACAAGGCCTGCGACGAAGACCTATGTAAGGACGTGGACATCCTCGCAGCGTTTGACGCCGCCATTGCTGACGGAGTGGATATAATATCGGTGTCCCTAGGCGCCCCGGCGTCATCTTATAATATCGATCCAACGGCAATTGGCTCCTTCCATGCCATGCAAAAGGGGATACTCACTTCTTGCTCCGCCGGGAATAGTGGTCTGTGGACGACGGTTGAAAATGTGGCTCCTTGGATCTTCACGGTTGCCGCTGCTTCCACCAATCGACACCTGGAGACTCAACTTCAATTGGGTGATGGACAAACATTCTCTGTAAGTCCTTCCCCTCCCCTCCCTCATTAATTTAGGCAAAGTTTCAAATACCCAAAGTATCAAATAGGCTCATTTATTAGTGCTTTCCACCACAAATTAAATTAAGTGTCAAATAGCCTCATCTATCAATTACATTTGTTCACTCACTTTTTTTACAGGTTGTTAATAGGTTACCTATTCAATTATTAAAAATATATTAAAAAAAATGAAGAAAGAATTTCAACCACGGGCTGTCGGCACCGGACAGCCGGTGGCTGTGTATTTCACAGACAGCTGTGGCTGTCCAACAAGGACAGCCGGACAGCCACAGCTGTCAAACATGAGGTCCAGATCTGGACCTCAAACGACCTAGAACGAGGGCGGCAGTCATGGCCGAATAATTTGACACTGACATCTTGCGAAAGCAGTTGTATGTAGACACAAGACGAAGTGTTAATTGTGACTGAGCTATGAAATTATTGGTATTTTTTCCCCAAATTGCTTGAAGCGAGAAGGCAGATTTATTCTTTAATAAAAATTAGTATTAATCTTTAATTTTGAAATACAAGCAGATAGTGCTCCCGCATATGTATAATTGTTTGGAGTAAACCCATCATTTAGAACAGTAGAACCATTGACCTGAAGAAAGTCAATCGAACAAATTTAGCTGGTAGATAGTCCTATTTGACACTTAATTTAGTTCGTGGTAGAAATTGAGCACTTCGTAGTAGTAGATGGCCTATTTAACACTTCTGTCCATTAATTTATTATGAGATTAATTACATTTTAATCTAACACAAACTAATCAATTCCATCTCTCATAATTGTGTGAAAGGGAATTTCTATCAACTTAGTTGACAGCGGTCCACTCCCACTTCTAAATGGAGAACAAGCAGATATAAGCATGTAAGAAATTCTACATTTAACCTTCTTTATTTTTTAATCATTTATTTTAGTGAGATGTCTAAATTTATTTATTTTATTCTATAAATTAATTAAATGTTTGTTTTTAAAAGAATTATGTACTATAATTTTCCATTTTCAACCACATTAATTTATAGATTGGAGGAATATTATGTTAATACAGGACTTGTGACCTCGGTGCACCTAACAAAACTAAAGTGAAGGACAAGATTTTGTATTGCCTGACAAATAGTCGACAAGATCAGTTTGTACAGAGCGCGGGAGCTAAAGGAATTATCTTTTCAACTGATGATTTCTTGGATGTTGCATTTCCCTTTAGAATACCCGCTACTGTTGTTAAATTTTCAGATATTAACGATAAAATTGGCAAATATATCAACTTGACAACGTAAGTTTTTAAAAAATAAAATTTTATAGCACTTATAATTTAATATATTAATATATTATATATAGCATTATGTACACATCGAAATATCCATGCAGGCAACCAACAGCAATGATTCACCCAACAAAAGTTGTCAATATTGAAGAGACATTCGTGGCCTCTTTTTCATCTAGAGGACCCCAATATCGAGCCCCTAATCTCTTAAAGGTCAGAATTTTTTAAATTCTCTATTTTAATTTGATTCTCTATTTATCGATCACGAAAATGAAACCATCTATATTATATGTATATGTACTCGATCTCATCTCACACATCATAATGTTGTTGTACATGCATGTATAGCCTGATATATCAGCACCAGGGTTGAACATATTGGCTGCATTTCCACCTTTGACTTCTATAAGTGGGGATGTAGATGATACAAGAACCTCAGACTACAACGTTTTATCGGGAACATCTATGTCTTGTCCTCATGTTTCTGCTGCTGCTGCCTATGTTAAGTCTTTCCATCCTGACTGGTCACCTGCTATAGTGAAGTCAGCTTTGATGACTACAGGTTAGAGCATCTATATCAGTTATGTATTTTTCATGGATTTTTATGTGCCAACAAGGATAGAGGAAACAAAGAGGAGAAGGAAAAAGGAAAAAAAAATCAACATTTTGACGCATTTACTAAAAAGGGAAAAAAAAAACATGTAGTTGACGCGCCAGTTTGGGTGCTGAATGTGCGCCTAACGTGCACAAAGTCTGTGCTTTGCTGCTTTTTATCTCTTGAGTGAGACCCATTAAAAATCATACCTTGCAGGAAGTAAAATGTAAAAAAAAAAAAAAAAAAAAAAAAAAAAAAATCATGCTCAACATCAACAAAAAATCACCTTTGATTTTTTAATCTGACAAAATCCAACAAAAAACCATTGTTATGAATGCACTTAGCTTTGATGCATCTCAAGTGGTCTACATATAATAACTATTATTTCTTATTCTTTTGAAATAATTAATGTGTTCAGGTTTATGTTGTAACATTATCTTACATGTATCGGTTTCAGCAAAACCCCTAGGGGTGAAGGACAAAGATGCAGAATATGCATATGGAGCTGGAATGGTTGACCCGACAGCAGCATTGAATCCCGGCCTTGTTTTCGACATCGATGAAGCTGCCTACGTAAGTTTCCTCTGCAAGATTGGATACAATGGTTCTAGATTAGTTCAAATAACAGGTAACAAAACTAACGACTGCTCAACAATTTCACCGACAACCGGAAAAGATGGACTCAATTACCCTACCATTAATCTTGATGTCCGACCAAATCTTAACACTACCAACATCGACGGTGTATATCATCGTATTGCTATGAATGTTGGGGACGATTCAGCAACTTACAAGGCGCAAATCGAATCGGAAAAGGGTTTGTCTATCGAGGTTTCTCCCAATATTTTATTGTTCAAAAACAAGAATGAGAAGAAATCTTTTAAGGTTACTTTGTCAGGGAGTTATCCAAAAGAAATTACAAGGCGTTTATCTGGGTCTATAATTTGGAGTGACACTATACACAATGTGAAGATTCCAATCCTGGTATAAGGGCCAAGCTTTCCACCTCCCAATGCCAAGTTACATGGTATTCCTTAACTATTGTAATTTTATATAGAACATATTTCAAAATAATATTTGATTCTCAGTATTATTGATAAGCAATTTAAAAGCTAATTAAATTAGTCTTAAACATAATTGAGTGAACCCATGGGTGTTGTTCATGAGCAAGTAAAAGTCCTTCGGGAAGGGGTTGTGTAGATGTTTAAAAACTTTAAAGAAAATTCTGAGTTTTCCTAGCGAAATTCTTAATTCATCAAGTCTTGTTTGTAGTTGTTGACTCAAAATGTTTTTGTCAAAATTATGTGCAAAAAGAGATTACTAAATCCAGGAGGAATCAAGATCCCTATCCCTATTTGGATTAGGATTGATAAACCTATTCACAAAAAAATTAAGGATCTTGGCTCTATAAAAGAAGCTACTCTTCAACACAAGTATTTCACGCATTCAACTTTACTCTTGTGAGGTCGGAGAGTCATTGAGAAGAGTTGCTAAATTCCCTTAGAAAGTAGTACATGTGTTTAGGTCACAATAGTAGATAGGAAGTATCATCTATTGTGCAATTTCTGATTCCAAACAATGTATTTTCAATACTGAGCTTTTAGTGGATTTAGGCAAATTCTCAATTTGAGAAGTGCCTCGCAGATTAGAGTTGTTGCCCGAACTGCGTCTTAAAATTTTCAATTGGTATCAAAGCCACACTGCTTAAGTTATTAGCAGCATTACGATGGAATTTCCCAGAGAAGGTCTCTCGAATAATTGACCACCTGCCCTAGTTGGTGCTAATTTCTCCTACTGGAAAGCTAGAATGAAAATATATATATTTTGGCACAAGGAGAAGGAATTTGGAATGCTATAGAGAACGAATGGAAGGATCCAGTTGATGATAAAGGAAATCAAAAACCTAAAACTGACTGGAACGATGAAGAAAGAAGGGAGTATGATTTTAATTCAAAAGCAATGAATGTCATCTATGAAGCCGTAAGTGAAGATACTTTCAAACTGATCGCTACCACTGGCATAGCCATAATTGCATGTGACATATTATGCAATCACCACGAAGGAAATACATTTGTTAGGCAATCAAAGTTACAAATGATACAAATAGAGTTTGAAAATTTTAAAATGGAAGAAGATGAAAATATTACACAATTCAGCGCCAGAGTCTTAGGGATTGCTGGAGATGCGTTCAACTTGGGTGAACCCATCCCTAACATATATAGGCTTGTCAAAAAGGTTCTACGTTCACTACCTGAGAGATTCATAATAAAAGTTACGGCAATTCAAGAAAACAAAGATCTAAACGACTACAAACTTAGTGATTTAATGGGAAATCTTCAAACAATGAGCTTGAAATACTGCAAAACAAAAAAAAAATAATGGCAAAGGAATCGCTTTCCAATCAAAGCAGGAAGAGAGTCCAGAAGTTGATACCAAAACCATGGAGCAATCAATTGTACTCTTAACAAAAAACTTCAACAAAGTTCTCAAAAAATTAAATAGGTTTAGAAACAAGAAACCTCTTGTGACACCCCGGAATTTAGACTCGAAAACCCAAATTGAATTCCCCAAATAATTCCTAAGGATGGATTTAATCCTCCTAATTATACTTCTAACGTTTTTACAAGTTTGGCCTTAAATCTAGTTAAGGGATTTATTTTGGCCCAATCCCTTAACAATTAAATGGGACCATTTGGGTGGACTCATATTTAATATCTTTTGGACCTTAGTACAAGCTTAAAAAGGGTATATCCTTCCTAGACTTTTATAAAAAAAAAAAAAAAAAATAGTAGGCCTGAATCCTAGGCTATCTAACTTATGGCCCAAGCCTTATCCTACAACCTAATACACTCATCATGAACTCCTATCACTTAGCTAGAATAACTCTCAAACATTTCAGCTCACCTTACACACCTCTCCACACGCCATTTTCCACTTCTCCACCCTAGAAATAGTGTTCTTCATTTTCTAACCAAGAAGACTTGGCAAGATTCCACCTTTCACTCTCACCAAGCATAGGAAGGGTAAGTAATAGGTGTTTATAGTCTTTGTTTTGTAGTTTTTCATTTATATCATCTAAGTCTTTTTTTCCCTTGTGGGTTTGGGGTTTATGATGAATATCACATTGAGGAGGACTTGCAAGAGTGATCTTGGAGGGTTGGAAGGTTTTCTAAGCTAAGAAAGTAACCCTATGTCCAACAAAACCTATTTTCCTTATAAAATGTGTATTCTTGATGATCATGTGTTGTATGAGCATATTCTTGTGTTTATGCTATTATTAGAGCTTGCATCTAGGTTGTATGATGTTATTTGATGAGTCATTCCTTCTACTCAAGTCATATTTGTTGTTGATGTGAGTATTGGTGAGTTTGGACTTGGACTTCATATGTTTGGCATTTTTCCCGAAATCCATTTTCTCTACAGGTTCGTGTACTGAGCGGGTACTTCGGGCGGGTACCAATGCACTCGCCTAAAGCACCCGCCGGTGCTTGGTTCAGCAGGGGAGGGGGGGTTTGGATCCCGCCGGAACCACCCACTGGTACGCCATGGGGGATTCAGCGGGACCTTTTCCACCCGGCAGTACCACCCACTGGTATGAATATTGTTGGCTTCCATTTTGTTGTTTCCCCGAGTATTTGCGTGTATTTATTGATATCTCGTAAGTCTAAAGCGGTGTATTATGAACTCTATGGTTAGGTTATAAGTCTTGAATCGTGGTTAAGGTCCAATATTGTTATTCGTTGGATTATTGATGAAATCTATGATGATCGTATGAACCTTTGTGCTTATTCCACTACTGAAAATTATGGAATTTCCGACCACCTGAAAGTGATCCTAAATTAAGTTGATACTAAAAAGTGGTCGGAAATAGCAACAAAGGTTTTTCCGGATACCAAAAGTGGTCGGAACAAGACTTTTGACTTGATTTAAAATCACTTTCAGGTGGTCGGAAATTTCATAATTTCCAGTAGTGTTCTTTGACTTGTGAACTAGTAATGTTGTTTCTTGATTGCTAGTACGATTCCTTGTAATAGCCTCTATTTGACTCTTGATTGAATTGACCACTTGAACCTATCTATCGTTGAATCTTATCGTTGTGAACTTGAAACCTCGTTGTACCTTATCGTTGTGAACCTCTTGAGTTGAACTATTGATTGAGTTTATTCATTGTTGAATACATGCCTTGTGGAATCTACTCCTTTGCTTTGTCTCATAGGATTCCTTATGTATTTAACTCTCGTTGCAATGGTTGAGCTGGTACGGTGGACAGTGTGGGGATTTCCTAATGGTTACTATTTTTGAAAACGGGTCTTTGACCCCGCGAAAAAATATATATTTTGTCTTCGGACAGGGTCCCCTGACCCCGCAAAAAGAAATTGAATCGGGTCTCAGACCCCGCGAAAAGAATCTATACATTGTCTTCAGACCGGGTCCTCTGACCCCGCGGAAAGAATTGAATCGGGTTTTGGTCGACAGATAGGAGAAGGCGAAACGTTTTTTTTATTTTTATATGTAGGGAGGTTCTGCTAAATGTTGGGCTTTTGTTTATTATTGTATTTAGACTTTAAAAATGGATTGTTTATGGGCCCAAAATATTTTTAGTAGGCATTTATATTTCGCAAATTATGTTGTGCAACCGAATGCACCTTGCAAGGTGCATACGGTTGCAAAACGGCGCCGTTTTAGTTAAAAAAACGCGCGTCCCACTTAAAGAAGAAATCAGGTTTGATTCTCGGCAATAGCATTTTTATATATCCAGAAATTCATAACTATATATCCAGAAATTCATAACTATATATCCACAAATTCATAACTATATATCCACAGTGAATGAATGAAGTAAAAATCCACAATGAATGAAGTAAAAATCCACAATGAATCAACTAAATATCCACAATAATTGAACTAAATATCCACAATGAATGAACTAAATATCCATAAATTCATAACTATATATCCAGAAATTCATAACTATATATCCAGAAATTCATAACTATATATCCACAGTGAATGAATGAAGTAAATATCTACAATGAATGAACTAAATATCCACAATGAATGAACTAAATATCCATAAATTCATAACTATATATCCACAAATTTATAACTATATATCCAGAAATTCATAACTATATATCCACAATAATGCTATTGCCGAGAATCAAACCTGAATTTTTTTTTTTTTTAAGTGGGACGCGCGTTTTTAATCAAAACGACGTCGTTTTGCATCGTATGCACCATGCGCATGATACATTCGGTTGCACAGCATAAGTATTCTTTATATTTTAGTTGGGTTAAATTTATATTGTAAATGGGTCAAACTGTTGTATTTTAAGTTTAAATTTTATGTATGTATATAAGTTTTGTAGTATTCTTTTTGGATCTGCAAATTTTAACGTTTTGGATCTTCTTTATTATTCCATATTGTTTGGTCATTCCTATGGTGGCAAATTATATTATGCACCGCGGTGTATAATCGATTATGCACCGTGCGTCTTTTTTTTTTTTTTTTAAATAAAAATAAACAGTGTTTGTTTTCGCCGTTTTGCACTCTTTTGCAAAAAGTAACTCTGTTATTCAGTGTCATTTTGTATACACTGCAGTTTCAGTTCAACACAACTACAGTTTTATTTCGATATAACTATAGTTTCATTCGATATTTATAGACTCAAATATGTGAAAATGTTATTTAATTTTATTTTATATACACTATATTTTCATTAAAACACAACTACATGATCATTTTGATATAATTACAGCTTCATTGTACAATATACACTCAAATATGTGAAATGTTATTCAGTTTCATTTTATATACACTGCAGTTTCATTTCACTATAACTACAGTATCATTTTGATATAACTGTAGTGTCGGTTTAGATATACTATAGTGTCAGTTGGTGTTTAATACACCAAACAAGCGGACTCCGTTAACTCTAACGGCGGGCCGTTTCTTTACTTAAAGAAACGGCGCCGTTTTTTACCGCGGTGCACATGCACCGCGGTCTATAATATAACGACTGTCCTATGGTTCGGATTATGTAATTTTTTCAAAGAATGCCACATAACTTCCAGATATATTTTTTTAGATATTAGAAGAGGATATGAGATACTCTCCAATTTCTTAAGTAATCTCACATTCTCTTTGTCTGATTACTAATTTTGGTTCTATTTATACTAATTAACTTGAATAAGTTTTAAATAATATATTTGTACTTAATATTTAATAAAACTAATAGTTCTTAATATCATAACACAACAATAATACGTATAAATACTAGCTGTAGATAAAAACAAAATTTGTTAAAAGAAAAAAAAAAAAACAGAGTTATCATTACTAGTAAAACAAACCATCTTTAGAAACTCTGATCTCTAAATTTCGGATTTCATATTCACAACTCCAGTCAGTGACGGATCCAGAAATTTAATTTTGTTCAGTGGGGGCAAAACATTAAAACAAAAGGGATAGCTTAAAAAAATGAAACAGCTAAGAAGTTAGTCATAAATATTGTTAGATATGAGCGAAAAATTAAAAAAATATTTATAACAAAATATGAAACATAATTAATTTGATAAAATAATTCTAATAGAAAAGACATTATAAATTACACATCTGAAGTTAGTCATAAATATTGTTATATATGAGCGAAAAATAAAAAAAATATTTATAACAAAATTTAAAACATAATAAATTTGATAAAATAATTATAATAGAAAACACATTATAAATTACGCGTTTTATTATTTTTTTTTGGAAGGATACACATTTTATTATTAATATAAAAGCAATTACATATATTTTGAAGCCACTATTATTCAAACTAGTAATCCACCCGTGCGTTGCACGGTGTGAATATATATATATATATATATATATATATATATATATATATATATATATATATATATATATATATAAAAGAATAGTGTACTTATTTATAACATCTAAACTATAAAATCAATATTAATAATATATTGTAAATAACAAACAATTAATAATATAATAGATTATAAAAGACCTCTTTATATACAACATTTGACGTTGAAGAAACATACTTTCCGTTGTCGTTACAAATAAGTAACTTAAGACTATTGGGATTGCTAACTCTAGACAAAGCAACATACAATTGTCCATGAACAAAAATTGGTTTTTTCAACAATAGTCCAACCGTAAAAAGCGTTTGGCCTTGGCTCTTGTTTATTGTCATAGCATAAGACAACATTATTGAAAATTGTCTTCGTTGAAACTTAAATGGTAACCTTAAGTCTGACGATGTAAGCGACAATCGTGGAATTGATATAATTAAAATAAAAAATAATTCATAATTTACATTTGTTGTAAAACTAATTATGAACATTATTCTAGCATTAATGATATGATTGGTAATGACTTTATATTTATGGTATGATCTTGTAATAGCTGTTATATATATTGATGTAGTTATGTGCAGAGTGGAAGTATGAATAAGAAATCTCTTTCCTTTGTTCTTTATTTTCTTCTTCCTGTTTATACTGTTCTTCGCGAGCTAATTAAGGCCTGCAGACAAATCTGCATTACAACACGTTATCAGCGCTTTGCTCTACGACCGCGAGACTTCTCCAGAATCGTCCGACACTACTGGAAATTATGAAATTTCCGACCACCTAAAAGTGATCTTAAATCAAGTTAATACCAAAAAGTGGTCGGAAATAGCAACAAAGGTTTTTCCGGATACCAAAAGTGGTCGGAACAAGGCTTTCGACTTGATTTAAGATCACTTTTAGGTGGTCGGAAATTTCATAATTTCCAGTAGTGCGATCATCCTCCTGTTGAGAGCGATCACCATCGGAAGGTCGGACGAAGGCCTTGAATGGCCAGTATACATCCGATCATCCTCCTGTTGCTCTACGTCTGCTTAATGCATCTTTCTTGAGCTAAGTATTTAATTTGAATAATGTGTGATTATTAATTTGATGGGTGTCAACAATACATGCATCATCTCTAAATTTCATATTCTGATTCTTTTGGGTGTGCATGTTGTTCATGTTATTTCCCAAATTTGTTGCTTCTAATTGGTTGTACTTAGCCTACGTATAGAAAGACCGTGAAATGCAACAGTGTGCTGTTAATCTAAAACTTCTGAATATAAGCTGTGATACCAATTCAATTGCTTGTTTTAGTACTAATGGTTTGGGGCTTACATTTGGATTTCTTATAGTAATTTGTTGGTTCATGTTCTTGGTCTCTTTCTTGAATATTGTGGATTTATGGACTGATTAACTGAAATTGTTTGTTTTATGTAAATTAAGAGGCAATTCTCCTAATGTTAGAGATGCAAGTACTATGCCTAATTTAAATCTGCAATTCTTCCTCGTTCCGTCGCTGGTCCTGGTCTAGGTTGCGTTATCTGCAAATTCTGCATGCGACTGTCTGGTTTTACTCATAAATTCCAAATTCCCAAACCGGAAGGATTTATCATGACTAGAAGCTACAAACATCCTATTATCATCTACAAACATGATTGTGTTAATTGCTCTGAAGTGCTGATCATACACTTGAGTAATCTGCCCAGTGTTAATGTCTAACTGTACTATTATTCTCCAATCACTCATATCCACCAGAAGTGCATTATGACACAAATTTTACCACTCTTTGTTCATGAAAGAAAGACATATATGCTTCTGTGCTAAATGCATTTTAATGAATATGTAGTAAAGTACGTGGTCTATATTGCTATCACTACTGGAAATTATGGAATTTCCGACCACCTGAAAGTAATCTTAAATCAAGTTCAAAGCAAAAAGTGGTCGGAAATAGCAGTAAAGGTTTTTCCGGATACCAAAAGTGGTCGGAAACAAGACTTTCAACTTAATTTAGGATCACTTTCAGGTGGTCGGAAATTTCAGAATTTCCAGTAGTGTATATTGTCATACATTCAGTGTGCTATTTGCATCAAGCAGATAGCTCCTTTTACCTAAAGGTTTGAGCCTACATTAAGTATATATATATATATATATATATATATATATATATATATATATATATATATATATATATATATATATATATATATAATCAGTTCCACTGGTGCAATGATTCGTCCAAGATCAGTGGTAATGCCTTTAAGGTGTTGTTTTCGTTTCATTTTTCTTCTGGATGTTTTGTTAGTTACGTTTCTCATCCTGCCATACCAAGGACACCAGGCCATCAGAATTGACCACCAGAAAAGTGAACACTTACTGCAAAATCCTGATAGGACGCTGAACAAACAAGAGCAGACACAAAGGCTCAATTGCACCATGAGGTATTGATCAAGTGACATATGCTATGGCAGGTGAACAGTACTTTCCTCATATTCTATTCTAATGAGATATATCTTGTCAGGCCATGTTATGTGCATATTATACATGCTACTTATATATATATCTGCTAGAAATTCACAAAGTCTTGATCTTTTAATTGGTCAGCAGATTTTATGTGCATTGCTGTTTTTTTTTTTTTTTTTGGGCTTATACAGCTAATATATTCAATTTTTATAGATTAACTTCATATCTGGCTTTAGAGGATTTTGACTTAATGTTCATGCTTAAATAACACTGGGCATTCCTTTATAACTGTGCCAATTTCATTACCTTCACCAATGCAATAAAAATATGATGAAGTGTTAGTCTGAATATATGAGCCATCATATTGACATCATTGTCTCTTGGCATTTTTGACAAATTTTTTGACCATTTAATTAAGTTCTATTTAAATCGTAACGATTATTTGCTTATAGGTCATATATGTTGAGACTTATCTAGCTCTTATATATGATCATTACAACCCAGAGTTACATTCTAGAAAATATTGTGTAAGAGCATATCAGAGTATGTGGTAACTTATTTTTGGGTTGTGTACCATACAACAATGACATAGTTTTGTTAAGGTGCACCTGTCGTTGTTAAACCTTAGCTTGCATGTGATAACAATTTAAATGCTATGTCCTAAATGTGGTGATCTTTGTTAATGCCTATGATTTCAAAAGTAAAGCTCTCAATTTTGAATATATATTTACCCATAAAGTAAATTAAGAGCTCTAATTTTACTATTTCACTCCTTAGACCAAACCTTAATAGTGAATGTCCATTTTTCTATGTCACATATTCCATATTATATTAATCCCTGAAGGATTGCTTTGGTCAATTGTTATGATCTTCCTTTGACCAAATTTAAAAATTTAGGATGTTTATTTCGTCTCTGAATGTGACTAGTACAATATAATATCATTACGCAAGTGAATCTTTATAAGCACTTTGTACATAGTGCAGGTCTCATTGTTTTCAAAACTAGTCATCTTGTACTCCAGTAGCAGTACATGCATGACGAACTTATACTAAGTATTTTGAATGTCATTGTTTTAAAAGACATCAAAAACTTAATTTTTGTTGAAAATATAAACTTTGAGTTTTAAATCTTCCCCACTTGACAATGTGTTTTGGTCAATGGACTATTTTTTTAATAAGGTTGGAAAGACCCTGAATATATCTTTGCGTGATTAACGACTCCTGACTCGTGAATGAAGTCTGCAACTCCTATTTTTTAATGCTATGCTACTATGCAAAAATGCTATGTGCTTAACCGCCAAAAGTGAGTCACATCATATTGGTTTGCCTGAAGCAAACAAATTGTTAATATTTGATAATATTTCAACGTCTATACTTCTTTTGGCGTTTTAATCTCCCTAAGATTGTCAAATGTTCCACTCATTTTGTTTAATGTGTATGCTTGCCCTATCTGATTTTATATGTCACTTGTGGTAAATTTCATATACTTTTGAGAACTTATTGTGTTGCGATAATCTTTACTTTTTAGAGACTCATTTTTTAATTATGGCATGAGCAATTGGGTCACTTAGGGCAAAAATAATGAGTTAGATATTATAATTTCTTATCCACATGAGTATTTTATAGAGCATGTGTGAAAGGAGAAATTATCGAATTATCTGTTTTGGGGATATACTTTTGTTTTAAATCCAAATCTAACCCACTGCATATTACAATAAAACATTTCCCTAGTACATGGTTTCAAAATAAACATTTCCCTATCTGTGTTATTATTTATAGTGCGCAGTCTATTTCAATATATCACCACCACAGCGTACTTCTAAAAAGGCTACCAAAGAAGCCTCTGTCTCTTGATTAATTAATACCAAGAGCATATGATAGAAGATCAATGCATATCCTTAGGTACGCTGACTGCATACTTAATTAATGAAGATCGTTTCTTGGCATTAGGGGGAGATAAGAATTCAAATTTAATAGAATGCCAAGAAATTTCATAAAATGAAAATATCTTCATTATTTAAATCCATGTACTAGTTAAGACTGGACTGGAAGTTCAGAAGATAGTCTATTTGCAATATTAGCAAATAAATCTGCCAAATACATCATACTGATCATAAAAGAGTGACTAGGTCCTATGTACCTTCCCCAACTAGGACCAAATATATTTACTGATACTCTTTATGACACTAAAAGTGTTGGAGATCCATCGGTGTATGAAATAAGAATCATTATACTAGATCTAGTAAATAAATATTGTCACTCTTGGAAAAGCTTGAATTAATTAGTCCCGGAGACGCTCGTCCAAATGACGAGAAACCCTAGTTAATTCATAGGTGCACCAAACAAACATAATACTAGGGATGCGGGACAACCAAATGTGATCTGAATAAGTTCTGGGAAATGTCTAGAATCTGGTTGACTTAAATATTGCCATAAATAATTATAAATATAGGAGAGATTTATGAAAGTATTATAGTTGTCGACAACACAATAGCCTGTACAAATTGCTCCATTATATGATAATCTGGATCCAGAGTTATGCACCGGAAGTACCATGACTATTTAACGTATAAAGGAGCAATTAAGGCATAGCTCGACTCGCTAATTATTAATAATTCTCTTCATAACAATACACCATTGAGAGTTAACCCCGAAGGTTACAAGTGGGTGTGTACACGAAAGAGAAATAAGAATAATGAGGTGATATGATATAAAGCGAGTTTATAGTCTTATGGGTTCACGCAGATACCCTTGATTGATTTTAATCAAACATATTTTCCCACGATAAATGGCATTAAGTTCCGCTACATCATTGGCAGAATAATAAATTAGATATGCAGCTAATATTAAATTCAAAAGTCCCCGAAGGATTTTAAGTTCTCAAAATGAGGAAAAGTGAAAATCGCACATTAAAATATTAAGGTCTTTATAGGACCTGAAATAGTTAATATTTATTTTGAGAAATCCCTGATGGATTTATAATTCCCGAAATGAGAATTTAAGTGTCATTATATTTACTCTTTAAAGGGTTGCGAATGGAGTTAATATCCTCATTGAAGGAATAATATATACCATTGTGTGCTCGATAAAGGGTTGATAATGAACTTATTTATTATTTATTATCTAAGTCAATATTGATGATGGAAAACATCAATGAAATATATAAAGAGCTTGATGATGTCAGCCCATATCTAAAGACGGAATTTTTTGAAATAAAAGGCTTGTGAAAGCTAAGTATTATCTCGACTTGAAGATCGAGTTTTTCCATTGAATGAGTTTTATACACCAGTTAACCTATTTTTCACCTATCTATATGGTTAAGTATCATGGTTTCGTCAAACTATAAGGTTGTCTAATAATCTCTTTAAGTAGATAAGGAACCGTTTGGACTCGAAGTTCTTTACATCATTATCGTTGGAGCACTATTTTAGAACCAGAAGTTCCATAATCGCAACAGGCATGATATTTGCAATGAAATAGCTAGCAGAATCTAGTGCGTGCTCCTCCTACAATGAAGTACTTGAATAATGATTAACATATCATCTGGTATATTCAAGGTACAAAGACATGACATTTATTTAAGAAACTATGATACAATTTTAATAGGCTACTTGGGTACTGGCTTTTTGTTTGATCCCTGTAATGCCAAGTCCCAAACTGGTTATACAATGAATTTTCCATAATGTTCAAAATGAGGAGAATAACACTTGTGTTTCACAAATGTTATATGAGCTCTAGAAGAGACATAAGATTATTATACAAGATATTTACTCTAGTGACAATCCAGAAGATTTGTCCAATCTATTTCTACAATTTTTGAAATATATTTTATGCATGAGATTTGAAGATTGTTATCTTGAGGGGGAGTATTATCTTACATAGATCAATCTTAAAGATCGGATCTTGACAACTAAACGGTTGTACTCTTTTCCTTAGTTAAGTTTTTTTTTTTTTCCTCACGGGGTTTTTCCTTAAATCTAAGGTTTTTAATGATGCAGCTAACAAGAATACACATACATCATGCACTCTTTTCCTCAACTAGGTTTTTCCCAAGTGGTTTTCCTAGTGAGGTTTTTAACGAGACATGAGTATGATATAGTAATGACAATGGGGAAATGTCGCAAAATAGTTATTTATGTAGACAAACCCCAAAAATCCTGAAGATTATGCCAATTGTGCCTTGATGGCTTATGATTGTACTCGTTTTCCCTTAACTAAGTTTTTTCCCACAGGGTTTTCTTAAGTTAAGGTTTTAATGAGGCAATCAGTACAATATATGTTCTTAAAAATATCATGTACTCTTTTCTTCAACTAGGTTTTTCCCACGTGGTTTTCCTAGTGAAGTTTTTAATGAGGCATGAATATAATTACCCATAAATCTTTCATTCTTTTCTTTGTCTAGGTTTTTTCCCACATGGTTTTCCTAGCAAGTTTTTAATGAGGCAAGATTATGGCAAGATTTGACCAAATTCCGTTCAGACAACATTGCATCTACCCTTCTCGACACTCTCTCTAGCAGAGTTTTTGCACTTTTGGTCCCACGACTATAGTGGCACTAGCAGAATTGATCCACGACTTTTGAACCTTGCAATTTTAGTCCACAACTATTGATTTTTTTGCAAAAATGGTCCTTCCGACCACTTTTCCGTCAAAATTCCACCGGAAATTTTTTTTATCCATTTTTAACAGGACTAAAATTGACATTTTACTTATCTCAAAAAATAAAAGAAAAAAATTGACATTTGACTGCATACCATATTACTGGGCTACATACTACTGCCCCAGGCGGCGGAGTTCCGGGAGCAGGTAAGACTGTCAGTAAGCGGCGGAGCGGCCGTGGCGTTCCACGGGCTAGTTGGGTTATCCGGCAGCAGCATTGGAGGCGGAGCCAGCACGCCTGCGAGATCATCCGAAGACATCGGAAAAGCTTTGTTGTATAGATTTCAGGCGAGAGAAGCGGCAGAGATTCTCAAATGCAATCGCTTTTACCTTTCCGTTTTATGTATTTCCTTTATATTTTGAGATAAGTGCCCTGTTAAAAATGGATAAAAAAAATTCCGGTGGAATTTTGACGGAAAAGTGGCCGGAAGGACCATTTTTGCAAAAAAATCAATAGTCGTGGACTAAAATTGCAAGGTTCAAAAGTCGTGGATCAATTCTACTAGTGCCACTATAGTCGTGGGACCAAAAGTGCAAAAAACTCCTCTCTAGCATTCTGGAAAGTTCACCACCACACATACACCGCAGATTTCCTTGAACCCTTACCCTTGTAGCTCGTAGCTCGATCTCGTTTCCTCATATTTAATCAGTTCAGAATTCCTTCCAATTACAGGCAATAAAAAACCTAACCCTCTTTCAATTTTCTCGGCTCTGTGTTTTCTCTGTATATCCTCTCAAGCCTCTTCACCGATGCTCGTTGAATCCGTTTGCGAAGGAATCTGCTCATCAACCCCATGCGTTACGACGGGAATGGCGAGAAGTTGATTAGATTCGGCTCCTCTGCAACTAAAGAAGCAAGGAAGAAGAGGATGCCGCGGCAAAGAACACTCTCTAGCCACCATTTTCACTACCTCTGGCATTCGAAGCAATCGGTTCACACATGCAGTAGCCATCGAACAAGAACCACAACTTGTATAAGGTAAAAATCATATTTTTCTAATTTTCTAGTTATTAAATTATGTGGTTGTTTCTACATAAATCTATGAATCAATTTTAAAAAGATTATAGACTTTTCTTGATTTCCAGTGAAGGCGAGGAAGTGCAGAGATCGTCCAAAGATGGCGGTCTGTGTAATTTGGAGGGTCTAGATTAGGTTTTAAATATAAAGTATGTGATCCTGATTCAATTCTTAAAACTGTTTGCACCAATTTATAATTTATAATTTTTTTTTTTTTGCTATTACTGCTGCTTTGGGGTTAAATTTTTCGTTTATTGATATGAAACTGCTGTCCATTCAAATTAAATTTCTCTTTGTAAATTTTGTTTTTTTGCTGTTAAGTTGAGGTTTTTCTTTGATTTCTTGTATAAATATTTAGTTTATCCAATGGATTATTCGTGTTTGGTATTGAGATTTGATATGACTTGGAAGCATAAGATGTAGCTGTTTCCCTAATTCTTCCGCATAGAGATAGTTCTTGCCTATTGTTATAAATATTCATTATATTTCTGTAACTTATGTTTTGTGTGATTTTTGCTTATTGTAGCAGGTTTTATACTTGGTTCACTGAAACACAACAGAAAGATATTGGTAAGGGGTTCACTAATGAGGTAAATTTCATATCTGAAATCATCTTAAATATACGATTCCATTTATTCAGACTTTTCTACTTGATGAAGATGTTGAACCGATAAAGAACACTGAGATCTTTAATGATATGTAAGTAATGCATTTTACAACATGACTGGCAGGTGGCAGACATCCTTAAGGAGGACTTATGGCCCAATCCTTTAAAATATTTTAATAATGTAACAGGGCGTTTGGTTGGAGGGATTTTAAATTCCCTTCCCACTTAATTCCCATCTAATTCCAAAGGCCATTAAATTCCGTAGTTTGGTTGGAGGGAATTGCAATTCCATAGAATTGCAATTCCCTCATTTTCATGGAATTAAAATCCCATGTCTCCCCCTGGTATTTTAATTCCTGGGAAAAAAAGATAGTGATGAGTCAAAATTACCCCTTCATTTTTTAACCTAAAATTAATGTCTAACAACAATAATGGACATTTTTGACTTTATACTACTTATTCCCTTTCAATTCCCATGTATACCAAACATTGGAATTGAAATTCCCAGTAATTCTATTCCTGTCAACCAAACATTATTGGAATTTAAATTCCCACTTTATTCCCAGTAATTCAACTCTCATGGAATTACAATTCCTTTCCTACATAATTCTCCCCTCCAACCAAACGCCCTGTAAGTCTTTAACTCTTCTGTGCCCACTTTGTAAATTTTGGTGTTTTACTGTTAATTTGAGTTTTTTTTCTTTTTCAACTTGTTAATTAGAGTATATGATGGTTTGTTGACTAATATGTGTATGTGTTAGTCTATTATCATTTGTTGAGTAATATATGTGTTTCTGTAATCTATATCAAACTATATTACATGGTAATGACTGTAGGTCTAAGTGTAAAATATGAAAGTGCTAACAATTTCTTCACAGAACTTTATCAAAGTGGGGGTTTTTTTTTTTTTCTTTTTTTTTTTTTTTTAAGTTATCAGTGTATGATGATTTGTTGACTGAAGATACTGTATATTTGGCTAGGAAAACATAGAACTCAAATTAGCATTGGATTACATTACAATTCGATAATAGCTTGCAACTGAAACAAAGCCAGTTTCCAAAATTCAAAAACAAAACCAGCCTGCTAGACCTATTCAGCATACTATTTAGCTGAACCTTAAGATTAGAGTTCAATCACTACAGTGATCAGAACATACCCAGGCAAAATAAACATTAGGGCAGAATAACAAAAACATTGAACTTAGTCTTAGTGCAAGCCATTTTCAAAATATTGCCTTTACTCCTACTGAAATTACTTTTCTTTCTTCACAACAACCTCCTTAGGTTTCTTTGAACTCCCAGCCTCATCAAAGTCTTTCATTAGACATCTCTTAAGAGGAACAGCTACAACCTCAACACCTAGATCCTCAGGAATTTCATCAAGTCCAGCACATTGCTCCTGCTCAAAGTCTTCAGAAACATCATCCAGCCCAACACACTCTTCATCATCATTCACAAACACCTGCAAGTTGAAAAAAACATCCTTAACAATTAGGTACTAAATGTTTGTCAGTTACAAATCAATTCAGCTTCTATTTTAGATATGTACCTCACAGATTTGCCCAACATCCAAAGAACCACCTATCTCAATTGATACCATCTCAGATGGGCTACAACCTAACAAACCTGAGCAGTGTTGTGTAAGCACTGCCTCATCCCTACAAACACTGAGCACAGTGAACGCGGAGTAACAATTCTCTACTTGGTCCTTCTTCATAGCTATGCGGAATAGCATAGACATCCCACGCAAACGTCCTAGCTCCGTTGGAATAGAGTTATTACCCTAGGAAAATTAAAGTAGACCTACTGTGTCAAGATTTAGCATAAAAAATCAGCTAAGAAGATTAAATAAAAAAATTACATACCCCAGGATAGTTATCCTTTAAATCACCAGCTGCTATACCAACCAATTCAGCACATTCACAATCCCATATAAGCATAGGAGCATCTCCAGTATCATCCGCAACACGAACTATCAATCTATACCTCACAACTCCTTCTTGCCAATAGTTCTTACAGCCAGCACAGTAGAGCACTCCACCACTTTCAGAGAACTTTATCTTGCAAGAATTAGTCTTGCAAGAAATATAGTACCAATCACATAGACTCTCAACACCAACAATTCTGCCGGCTACCCAATACACCCCCAACTGCTCAGGAAAGCACAATAAACCTACAATTACTCCAAGTCATATATGCTAACCTAATAAATTGTTAAAAGCATCCATCTATATTTACCTAATTTTATAGTTTAGGTAACTATAAACAAACATAAATGGATTATATAAGGATAAAATCATAGCTTATAAGATTTGAACCCTAGATCTTTACCATCAAGCCATTTGCTTATTCTTATTTCTTATCAGAACAGTACGGAATCTGCAAGTACTATTTTTGCCTTATTAATCTTTGTTTCTGCTATTGGACAGTAACACATGCAACCATGAAAAAGAATTTGCTTATTATTCTTTCTTACTCCTTTAATGCAGGCAGTCAGCCGATATTTGTTGCCTTCTTTTAAGGTAAACCACAGGCCTTTTGGGTTCCCATTCTCAGGAATGTGAAGATAGTATCTAGATATATATGCAGATAGAATTTTATTAAAAACTAATGATAAAATTCAATCACAGATTTGTAAAATAGAATTGCATATTTAATATATAGCTACAGGAAAGAACAAAATTTGTCACTTCAAACAATAACATTTATTGCTGATTTTAATTTCTTTCAATTGCATAATTTTTTCTAGAGTTTAAATATATTTCTACTTCAAAAAAATGGTGCAGATTTCACACAGGTAAAGCAAATCAGGAACATATTGTAGATGAAATATTAACTCAATATTTCATAGACTTTGAATATACAATAGCAGGTATGCTTCCATTGTACCTTTATCTTCAACATCGTGTTTTCTTTTTCCACATATGATAGTTGACCCCGTCAATTTCTTCATTGTTCTTGCAATCTTAACTATGAACTTACAAAACTTTTGTTTGGGAATGAATATAGAGGGTAGATCTTTGTCTCTTAAATGACATGTATATATATATACCAACTTTTAGAGAATTGAAAAGTCACTATCAAATATCAGTATATTAGAGTCAAAGCTTACCATCAACAATTCATGTCCAGTAGTAGGGCTAGGTACTTAGGTGTATGGAAACAGTAGTAAAATTGTGTAACTTGTATTGTACTCAAAGAAATCTGATAGCTTGTTTTTGTACTTTTAAAAAACAAATAAATTATTTAAATATTATGTCACAATTGTAGCAAATGCTGACATTGACTGCAAATAAACAGTAATGTATCAATAAAAGAAATTTAAAAGTGTCTAAATCTCTTTCTCAGAACAGATAGTGTTGGTTAACTATTTGGGGCATCTTAACCATGGAAAACTATACTAATTTGATGGGCACTTGACCCATTCCCTTCCTCATGTAATTCCGATCACACACACCATGTAAATGTAGTGAAGATATCTCAAAACTGTGATTAACACATAGCTATAACAGGTTTTGTTGGAAAGCAAATGAGTAACCATTTCTTTTGTTCAAGAACATGAAATTAACTTACCTTGTACTTGTCCAAGTTTTTGAGGTAGATTGTTAGTGCTCCATGCCCACCCATTGAGTGTGACCATAGATGGATGCCCTTG
This sequence comes from Ipomoea nil, assembly GCF_001879475.1. Taxonomy (NCBI): domain Eukaryota; kingdom Viridiplantae; phylum Streptophyta; class Magnoliopsida; order Solanales; family Convolvulaceae; genus Ipomoea; species Ipomoea nil. The sequence continues at coordinate 3,230,309 of NW_017618708.1, forward strand.
ATGTATCAAGGTGCAGAAAGTGTTCAAAAAGTCCTGCCAACTCCTTAACAACATAGTTAGAAAAATCATGCACCTACTCCATTAAATTCATTAATAATCTAACTTTCTTATTTTTGTCTCTTAATTCATTTCTTTAATGATTTCTACTCTTTATTTATATCTCAGCAACTGCCATTCACTACAGAAAGATTAGCAAGCCATGCAGTAGATGAGACAAATATTGAAGCTAAATATTGACATCTAGATCATGTGTGGTAAGTAAAAACATGACACTTTTATCTATTACATCATTGATTATCCTACACTTGGCTATGAACATACTTACAATGTGAAATATGTGAAATCACAGACTGCTAGAACTTGTACTTGTAATTTGTTCCTATTTTAGGATTTGTTTACTAATATGTGCATGTGTTATATATATGTAAGTGATACTTGTTTGTGTATTTGCATAGGAAAACCAGCATAAAACCATAAATACTTTACTTGAAATTATAACAACCATTACATACTACTTTGAAATGGTTAGCCACTGCATACCCATGCAGTGTCCACAATCTATTCCTATATTTGATTTTCGAAGTAGTAATATATAAATAACAAACCTCTTGATCATGGAACACACTTTGACTTCTTATGAGTTTTTCTCTCTTGCTTTCAGTGACAGAGTTCCGCACACAACGTAACTTTATGGCCCACAATGAAGCTGTGGTCTGTTGAGAATGAAGCTGCGCACCCACAATGAACTGCCCAAACATGCCGTTGATTCCAGAAGCTTTGTGTTTGCATAGACGATCAAGACTCTCAAACTTGTATTTCTTTTTCTTCGCATTTAGTTGCATAGGCAATCAGGACTCTCAACATATGTATTTATAATCGCGGAAGTTAAGGGGGGTGTATTCAATCATGACTTTTGTAGAGTTTTAAAGACTTTTATGAACTTTAAAAGTTTAGAGGTATTCAATTTAAACTTTTAGAGAGTCTTTAAAAGTTAGGCGGTATTCAATCAAGATTTTTAAAGAGTCTTTAAAAGTCGTGTGGTATTCAATTAAGACTTTTAAAGAGTCTTTAAAAGTCATGTGGTATTCAAAAAGTTATGAACTTTTGTAGACTTTTTAATTTTAGGACTTTTGTAGACTTTTCCTTCTCAAATATACATAGTTGAAATCCAACCATCAACCCCAAGATTTCAAAATTTTCTTTCTAACAACTCTGAATGTTTTCTCTCTCTATTTAAACTCTATTTTTTCTCCCTATTTAAACTTTATAAACCTATCTAAATTTAATAAAATTATTTTTTCTTCATTATCCTATATTTTCCTCATACCTAAACTCTACCATTTCTCTCTCTCTCTCTCTCTCTCTCTCTCTCTCTCTCTCTCTCTCTCTCTCTCTCTCTCTCTCTCTCTCTCTCTCTCTCTCTCTCTCTCTCTCTCTCTCCTGAACTTTACAATCTTTCTCTAAAAATTCGAAATAATATTATTTTTACTTCATTATTTCTTGTTTATATTGATTTTTATTTTTTCTATGAATTTTTCATCCCTAACTTTCTCTAATTCTCCCTAAATACATGAACAAAGTAAATTTTTCATCGTCAAATTTTAGTATATGTTTCATAATATTCATAAAAATACTATATATTTTGATTTTGATTTTTTTATGTTTATATATACATACATATATATATATATACATATATATATATATATATATATATATATATATATATATATATATATATATATATAACAACAGGTTACTACGAATAGCGAACTACTGTTCGCAACAACAATTTGGAGTTGCAAACAGTAGCACCTTGTTGTTGTTCGCAGTCGCAAATTGCTATTGCAAATAATAGTTCTTTGCGTGATGCCTAACAATATATGAAGTATAATTTTTGTATATATTATTAATATTAGATTTTAATTTTTTTATTTTATGGAACTTGTAATTATATTTTTAAATATTTTATTTGATCAATTCTTTCATTATAAATTTTATTGTTCAATATTGTTATGAATTTCTAATGAAATAGTTTTTTTTTTTGTTGATGTTTATTAATAATATATATAAGTAATTAGCATATAAGTCTCAGCATACTATGTATAAAAATAATAATGTTGAGAATGTTGTTGTGAGTGAAGAACTATATAATAAGAAGAATTTTATGATATATTTATTATATATGTTTTGTAAGAAAATTATAAATGATAAAGAATCAAAATTATTGAAAGTTTGTAAGGATGTATTCAATTTAGAATTTCAATGACTTTTGTAGACTTTTTAAAATAAAAAGTTGATAAAAGTCTATGAATGTTTTTTATATAGACTTTTATAGAGTCTTATAAAGTTTTTAAAAGTTTTGAACGACTCTATGAAAGTCCATCAAAGTTTATTAAAATCTACCATTTTAAAAGTCTTTAGAACTCTACAAAAGTCATGATTGAATACACCCCCCTTAGATTGCGTAAGATATATAAAATAATACTAAATCTCTGCACTCCCATACCCAGGTACACTAAAATCACAGGCTTCCTAAGCACATTAGGATACCAACTCTGCAATAGCCCACTCCCCTACTTTTCAGGCCTAAGACCATGCCTTTCTGATTACACACTAAATAGGCGGGAGATGGATGAATTTGATTTGCGTAACAGTAAACAAAAAAACGGTGTCGTTGTAGTTGGGCGGGAAAATGCTGAAATCTGATTGGTTGAAATCTTGTGACTTTTATATATTTATAGATAGTCTTAAAATATTACTTCAAGCCAAGAGAGATTCAAATAGTCATAAAATATGACTTCATTCTTCCATCTTGAGTGCCCTCATTGTAGGTCTGTCCCTGACTCCAGCGCATTAAATTTTTGAGTTCCAAATTATTTTAAGCTACTTCCTTCTTCCATCTTGAGCAAATTAAATCCCATAATTCCTCTCTTCTTCATTGTAAAAAGATAATAAATGGACTTGAACACTGGATCTCATCAAAGGAATTATCGCCATACCTTGATCATTGACCTATTAAGACCTATCAATACACTAGCTGCAAACATATCCTAAGTACCAAGATTCTGGCCGGGTCGTGCCTCCGACGGTGTTACTTTGAAGAAATTAGAGTTCTCAAAGCAAGTCTACGCTCTGTATACATTAGAATGTGATAACATTATAAGATTTTGGGTAGAATATTCTTCACGATGTTGTCTCTTGCAAGGTGAAGGTTGAAGATTGATCTTAGCATGTACGTACCCTCTCCCAACGTAGATGTATTGAAGATTATGTTAGTGTAGTTGGTTGTGGCCATTTGTATGTCACTGTCATGCTAACCCCTGTAATCTTGGTAAACATCTAGTGGATTGGACTGACGTGAGTTGCCCTGCAAACGTAGGAGTTTTAGTTTCGAATTGTGTGACCAATTGCTTTTTTTTTTTTTTTTTGGTTCTATTTCTCTATACTTGTCTTTTATTTTGTTTTATCTTTTTATGAAAATTAACTAAATTAAAGATAAGTGGTCTTTTAATTTAAATTAAATAAACTTGTAGGAGCGACTTGCTATTCAAGATCTACGATTGAATTTCATGAGTTAAAAACCGAATTTGAATTGGTAAAAAAAAAAAAAAAAAAAAAAAAGGAGTTATCATTACTAGTAAAACAAACCATCTTTAGATCGAAACTCTGATCTGTGATTTTTTTTTTCTTAAAATTAATAAGATATTTTATATTCCAAAAGAAAAAAAATGATATTTTAAAATTTTATTTGCTGCAATTTTGGTATTGCCGTGCTACGTTGTCTTTGGCTCGAAACATTTTTAACAATCAATTATTACATATTACATATAATTAGTAATTGGCCCGTGCGATGCACAGACTATAATTAATTTAACAAATTTATCAATTAAATTTTGACATCTTCTAAATTAGTATTTAGTAAAGAAAGTAATGGCTGTGGATATAGAAAAGCGTACTTGAGTTCTTCAGCTCAGAATTAGTTTTATTAAAAATGTAAGTATATATAACTATACAATGTAATATTTAATATTTTTAAAAGTTTAATTACATTATTATTATGTTTAATTATGTTAAAAGTTCTAAAGTTTATTGTTACTTATATTATTATTTGAATTTGAAATAACTACTTTAATTATATAACTAACGTATTTAAATAAAATTTGTAAATAAAATAACATGCAATATTTGTCGAAAATCTCCACAAAAAATTTATTCATTTGAAAAAGATTATTTATTTAAGAACTATGTTTATTTTATATCTATTTCTCCTTTTTATATATGTGGAGTCAAATTAATTATAATTGAGATTTAAATGAATATATACACAAATTATTATTATATTAAATATAAAATTTTACCAATAAATTTGAACACAATAAACTTTTTTCATACTTCATTTTACTTTAATATATAGAGAGATAGAGATAGAGATATAATAAATTATAATTTATAAAATATAAATACACCTAATAACTTCAAAAACATATATGTATAAATAAATCTACCCACACAATTAATGTATTCATACTTACTAATTTTGTTTCTATCAAAATACATTCACACTTTGGAGGAGAATTTTTGTCGCCATAATTTTGCTTTAATATATATATATATATATATATATATATATATATATATATATATATATATATATATATATATATAGAGAGAGAGAGAGAGAGAGAGATAACCATCTATGAAAACTTTGTTTGATTTGTTAAATTTCATTATTGTTTTTTACTTTTGTTATCCCTTGGTAAGTTGGCATGGGATGAAATATTATATTATTAAATCTAATTCAAAATTTAATTCTAAAAATCGTGTACTTAAAGAAAATTATATAATTTCAAAACATTAATAATCTCAACCAACAACAGAATTATAAACTTTATTTTATTATATTTATATATCTTTATATTTGGTGCCACAAAATCCAAACATTATAGGTACATACAATATTAATTGGGGTTTCTACAATTAGACCTGATTTCCCCACTAGACCCTGTTAAAGGATTTATATTTCCCATGTTAATCATTGCAACCGTAAAGCTCTCGAAAAATGCAGTTTGGTTTTGAGCAAAGTGGTTAACCACATCGGGCATAGACAGCAATACTTGATCCGATGGCAGAAGCCCCTGATTCTTCAGCAATCTAGAGAAGTAGTTGTTGTCAAATAAATTTGGTGTTGTTGGGTCGAAGTTGGCCACGTTGGATGCAGATCCATTCTGGGGACAAGTATTCCTTAATATAACCAAGTAGGGCGGGTCTAGAGACGGGTCAGGGTTGCCGGTATTGTTGAAATTGTACAGTCTGTTGGTGAAAAAACGACATTGTACACGTCCAAAAGTATGTGCGCCTGCAATATAATTAACATGATCAAAAAGTAAATCATCATTGTTTATAACTACTAGTAAGATACAACAAATATGTGTGTCTAATTATTATTATACAACAGATAAAGCTACGACATCATTAATGTTCAAGCCAGCCCTTGCAAACTTTTGAACAATGTCGTTCAAAGTTGCGAATGGAGAAGGAAGATTAGTTTCAGCACCTTCCTTGTTTGATGTTCTTCCATCCCTTCTGCCCAACAACACATTCCATGAAGGGCCACCACTCTTCATATCCATAATATAATTAGTAAAGCAAAAATAAAATAAAATAAAATAAAAAAAGGAAAACTATATATATAGGAGAAATACTTTCAAAAAAATATATATATAGGAGAAATGTAATCGATCATATCACCAGTGAAACCGAGGCTTCGGCAGCGAGTGCTAAAATATCAGCACATGACACCACACCTTTGCAAACGCGGTCAACCTCAAACTTGATGTTGTCAACAACGTCGAACCCCCTAGCAGAATTAGCATTTGGAGCTGCGCCTTTCTCGCTTTCATTTCCGTCCAACAAAATTGAACCATCACAACCCTGCAGATCAGACCAAGTCATTAATTTAACAAAAAACATATACATGTATTCATGAATTCCAGGCGGGAATTTTACGTTAACAAAACAGTCATGAAAGTGGAGACGGATGAGGCTGGCAGTAATGCGAGAATCCGTCACCAAGGATCGCTGAATCACAGTGCGGACAACGGAGTAGAAGGAAGAGCTGAGCTGCCCATTTGTTCCACAGAGGAGTACGGTGGCGGCCAACACGGCGGCGACTGCGGGAAGCAACGAAAACTGGGAAGCCATATATATCCTATCTTTAATGAACCAAGAATTAAGTTGAGTATGTAGTAGTAGTTTGAACTGATCGATATATTCAAGCTATGGCCGGGATTATATATAAGCAGGGCGGGGCCGGGTGGGATTAATCATGGAGCTAGGAACGCGGTTCTCGACATATTTTTCTTTCTCTTTTAGTATGTGAATATATATTATTGGAATGTTGCATATAAACCTTCATATTTACTCTTTTAGTCAAGATCATATTTACACGCCAAACCTCTTTTGTTGCTCCATGGCCTACTCATTACTCCGTATTAGAATTTTTTTTTTTTTTTTTTTAAATTTATTTACACTCATACCGCGTAATTTATATTTATAATGCAATGGTGATATATGAAAAACAATAAAATATATAATAATATTTAATTATTTTTTGAATGACGAAGAAAAATAAAGTCACTACACAAGGATTTGCATTAATTAAACTCATAAGTAACCTGGACAGAGATATATATGAACTTATTACATTAAAGTTTAATACTAAGCATACAATATAACTAATTTGAGTAGAATTGCCATAATAATATTTAATGTTATTGTTTTACCAAAGTAACTACTAATATTTAATCCGGGAAAACAGCACTTTTGGCCCCTCAATTGTTTTACTTTTGAAAATTTAGTCCCAGTCAATTGATCATTTGAACAAACTTAACACTTTAATTGTTCATAATGCGACACATTTGGTCACTCATGTTATATAATTAGAATGGTTTTAAAAATTTATTTTTTATGAGGTTATAATTGTCCAAATTTTTCAACCATTTAACTTTCTTCTCCTTCTTATTGCCCCAATAAGTCAAGCGGATAGTGCAATTGGGTCTCCTAAGTGAAAAAAGCTTCATTCAAGTCTCCTAAACCGGTAAAATTGTTTAATTAAGTCCAATTGAACTTATTTATCAAGTTAAATCGATGTGGTATTGACACGTGTCTTTTTGTATTTTATTTTTTTAAACAAATGTTTTTATTTATAAAGAGTTAAACAGATTATTTATTATAAATAAATTAAATTTAAAAAAAAAAAAAAACAATCGCCGGCTATCCGCACCGGAAAGCCGGTGGTTGTGTTATTCACAGACAGTCGTGGCTGTCCGGAAAGACGGCCACGACCGTCTAAGGAAGACGGCTTGGCCGACGAAGGAAGACGGCCATGGCCGTCTTCTAGATCTGGAACGAGGGCTACGACCTTCGCCGCTGCCCTCGTTCCAGTCCACTCCGTCTGGAACGAGGGCGGCGGCCATGGTCGTAGCCCTCGTTCCAGATCTAGAAGACGGCCAAGGTCGTCTTCCTTTGTCGACCATGGGCGTCTCCGTGAAGAAGACAGCCACCGACTGTCCGGCGCGGACAGTCGGTGGCTGTTTTTTTTTTTTTAAAATTTATGTACTTATTTATAATAAAAAATATTTATGAACAATTAAAGGGTTAGGTTTGTTCAAATCAATTGAAAGGGGCTAAATTTGTAAAAGTAAAACAATTGAGGGGCCAAAAGCGTCCGTTTTCCTTTATTATGTAGTGGTATAACTGTCTTTATACTCATTATTCCTTACAATTTCAAACACAACCAAACAATGGAATATAATTGATATTTCCAGTAATTTATTTTTCATCAACCAAACAATGTAATTACTCTTCCCGGTAATTTCTTTTCCATGGAATTTAAATTTCATTTCCCCTCAAATATTTTTTGCGAACCAAACGAGGCCTTATATTGGCTGTTTAACCAAGTCAAACAGCTAATAATGATCAAATAAGCCAAAATAAACTAATAAGCTAACTTTGTTCCCAAAATGGGCCAAATTGTTTTTGTGTGTATCCTAAACGTTTTCTTAGTGCAGTGAAAACTTTCATTTTTTGCCTAACTGATTTGATGATGAACTTGTCAAAGTGCGTGGGGTTTAGTTTCATTGTGAATTAACCTTTTTGTTTCAACTAATGAATGGAATTTGAGTTATGAAAGTTATGCCGTTACGGTATGGACACAACACATTTCGTACATTCCGACAAATATGTTAACGTCTGATTCATTAAATGCAGAAATTATCAATAAAATGTGAATGATTAATGCACTCAAATTACACAAAATCCAATGTAAACAATTAATTAATTAGAAGTAAACACTTTTGGGATAATAAAGTTATACTTGATATGTAATGACGTATAACCATAATTCTTTCTTTATTTGAAAGGAAACCGGTGCTTTTAGCCTCTCAATTGTTTTACTTTTAACAATTTAGCTACAGTCAATTGATTTGAACAAACTCAACTATTTAATTGTTTATAATGTGACACATTTCGTCCCTCATGTTATATAATTAAAATTGTTTTTAATAATTTATATAATTTATTTATTCAAAATTAAAAATATTTTTATTACAAATAAATACATAAATTTAAAAAACAAAAAAAAAAAAAACAAAAAAAAATAGCCACCGGCTGTCCGCCGAACAACCGATTGTTGTCTTCTTCATGGAGACGGTCATGTCCGACGAAGGATCTGGAACGAGGGGTACGGCCATGGCTGTCGCCCTCGTTCTAGACGGAGGGGACTAGAACGAGAGCGGCGGCGAAGGCTATAGCCTTCGTTCCAGATTTAGAAAACGAACATGACCGTCTTCCTTCGTCGGCCATGTCCATCTTCCTTCGTCAGCCATGGCCGTCTTCCTTAGACGGACGTGGCCGTCTTGCCGGACAGCCACGACTGTCCGGTGCGGACAGTCAGTGGCTGTTCTTTTTTTCTTCTTTTTTTTTTTCAAATTTAATTTATTTATAATAAATAATCTTTTTAATTTTTAATAAATAAAAAAAATATTTTAAAAAATAAAATAAAATAAGACACGTGTCAAAACCGCATAGATTCAACGGAGCCACCATCATTAGCTGAATAAGTCATATGCGCCTGAGGTCCCAGCGACTCAGAAAACTTGCGATAACAAGTTAGAGTAGAATGTCCCTAACCATTACATATCTAACATTGGATATTAGACCAGGAGCGACCACAACCACGCCCCCGACCACCACCGCCCAAGCCACCACTGGCCGAGCCACCACCGCCGCGGGACTGACTGTTCCCGACGCGACCATGACTCGTCGTCATATCAGCCGGCGCACCATAGTCACCCCCGACAGTATAAATGAACTCTTGTGAGACCAAATAGTCAGCCAACTCCGTCAAAGTGACCAAAGAACCGCGTGTCAACGGAGCCATCAGCGGACGAAGTTCCGGCCGCAAGTTGCGGAAAACATACAAGTTCTGATCGTCAAGAGTCACAGGACGTCCAGCTAACGCCAAACTCTGCACACTCCAATGTTGCAAAAATTGCGCCTAGGCGTTGCCAGGCCGCGGACGATTCGGCCCGAATCGGCCTCCTACGCGGCCGGATGGCTAGGCGGCGATTAATCGGCCGAACCGGCGTTTTGTAGTTTTTTTTTTTTTTTCGTTGAAAAGTGTAGAAAGTTCGGCAATGCATAACTTTTGACTCGATTGTCCGTTTTGGACAATTTTTTTTTCAAATCGCGTATTTTTTTGAGATCTATACATCGCAAACAGACAAAGGCGGTTTGGTCTTCTAATTTCTCCAAAAAATTCTTCTTTTGTTCTTAATTTTAATTTTTTATGTATTTAGATGGTTTTAATAATATTCAAAACGATTTTACAACCACTTATGTAAATAATTTGTAAGAAAAAACTAGAGGAACCTTATGTTTTATTAGTGAATTTCACAATTTTTAATTTGTTAAATTTTATTTTTTTAAAAAAAAATTAAAAATAAAATAAATCGGCGCCTAGGGGACGCCTAACGTTTTTTGCAACCTTGGCGCACGGTTAAAAAATCTAATGATCAATGTTTAATTGTAATTATACTATAATTATAGTAATTATTATCTTAATTATCATATTAATTATTAGTCAATTTTGAAATTAATTACTTAATTACCATAATAATTATTGGGTAAGTATACTAATATTGTGCAATAATACTATTATACCTTAAATATAAAAGAATATATATAAAAGTTGTCACATTTATTTAGCTATTATTTACCATATTAATTATTACATATTATATAGTAATAGTTTGGGAGGTAATTTGGGCGAGAAGTTGTAAAATTAAAGTTGGATATTGTTTTTATTAGTAGTAAACATATAGATTATTAATAATCTAACAGAAAATTTAATAGATTAAAATATTTAACAACAACACTAATAAATAAATAAATAAAATTATAAAAGTAATTTTAAGAGTTAAGTAATTAGCACAATATCGTTATAGATATATCATTTTACATACAATCAACTAAAAGTAAACAATTCATTTGTCAAATAATTTCCTACAACCGACTAATATAATCAGTTAGTCAAACCAGATAACATAATTACTTATCAGCTATTTAGCCTTTTGCCAAACACCTCATTATATTTATTTAAATATGCGTACAATATTCTTTTTCAAAAGGTTGGTCCATTTTGACACCACTATCAAAACCAAAACTTTATGATAAATAATGAATACGAAAACACTGAATTAAGTTTATTTTTAATGTGAATTATCATTTGCCAATACAATGCATGTAGCCAATGAACTCTGTATGTGTAAATGCAATTTTCTAAGAATTATTAGAATGGTTAATTTCATGCAATATAATCATATATAGAATTATTTCCAAAATTGTGTGTAAAAACTTCCTCTTCGTCGCAATCGATCACATCATTACTCATTTCTACACCACAACCTGCTTCCTCGTCTTTTTCTTTAAAAAAAAAAAATTATATACCGGCTTATGCACTAGCTAGTCGCTTATCCATTCACATGGTATTTTGGGTAAACTTTTAAGAGATTTTAGCAAAATAAAAGATAAAATTTAACAAATTTTTTTACAAATATATTTTTAAAAACATAAATAACATATTGATAGTTTATATATATATATATATATATAGAGGAAAAACGGCACTTTTTCCTCCTAAATTATATACTTATAGCCATTTTTCCCCCTCAATTATTTAGGTAAGCACATTAGCCCCCTCAATTATTCTAAAAGTGATGATTTTTCCCCTGATATATTAAATTGATATTTCTACCCTTAAAGTAAACATTTTATTTATTTTACTTCTCCAACAAATTATCGCGTATACGTAGGATGACCACGGTTCAAATCAAACTGAACCGGACACTATAGCAATTGAATTAAAAGTTTCCGGTTATGATACAGATCTAGAACCTAATATTTGGATTTCAATTTATTAAAATTATGAATAAAAAAAAATTGGATCTTGAACCGTGAATCGGCGGTTCTGGATCCGGTTCGCGATTTTGAACCGCCTTTATTTTAAAATTTTATTTTTTATTTTAAATAGTCTAAATTCAACAATAAATATATTTTATTTTTTCAGTTCGATACATGAATCGTCCGTTCTGGTTCGCAATTTTAATAAACTCTAAATATCGAGTTTCGATTCTAAATTGTAATTGGAATATTTCGGTTTGGTTGCTATAGTGTTTGTTTGGTTTGAAACAAATTATTGTCATTATTTGTTGGAGAAGGAAAATAAATGAAATATTTATTTTAAATATTCATTTTAAGGGTAAATATGTCCATTTAACATTTCAGGGGGAAAAACAGCCACTTGAATAATTCAGGGGGAGAAAGTGCTATAAGTATATAACTTAAGGGGAAGAAGTGCCATTTTCCATATATATATATATATATATATATATATATATATATATATATATATATATATATATATATATATATATATATGGTTGCATTCACATGCAAACACCCTTAAAATACAAACGTGGGGACAAAATGGGACCATAGGATTAATGGATTTGGGTGGCTGAGATTGATCCAAGATACATGTAGTATTTAGGATCGTAAATTTAAAAAGGGGTAAAAATGGTAAAGCCTTTGAAATATTTTTTTTTTTGAAAATAAAAGCCTTTGAAATATAAATATGAAGAATATAATAACAGAATGTCACGATCTTTAGTGTTTTAATTAAGGAAGGATTCAACTTTGCCATCAAAGGAACACGTCGTACAGGAGCGAGGGAAGTTTGACATTGTCGTCGACAGATTCTACTTTGCATCCGTAATACCCTTCCCAGAAAGCGAGAAGTTTGACACTGTCGTCCAGGAGCGAGGGAATAGACGATGGATACGAGTGAAACAGGTACGCATTCCTGAATCCGAAAACATGTGTTGTAATGACTTCATGATTTTGTTGATTTCGAAGTAATCCATGAAAGGGATAAATTCGAAAACTAATTAATGGAAAGAGGTTAGGGAATTGATGGATGGGGGAACTGTAAAAAATCATAGTTGAGGAATTGAGAAAACGTAGGAGAAATAGCTTCTGGTAAATTGGGTTTAACAGTGCACACACTTACACAAGTGCATGCACACATTAATTCCTATGTGAAACTGTATGCATGTAAAACTGTTAGTGGGAACACAAAATAGTCTAGGTCTTAGTGATAAGCAATCTATGTAGAAAAATGGACTAGTCAAATATGGGTGTGATCATGATTAGGCTACAGAGTATACATGGGCGAAAGGGGCGGTCCAAAACACTGGGGTATGTTTTGTGCACACTCCTAAATGTGGGGTTGCACACACCTCGACACCAATAACAACCCCTTAGAACACACAGACGGAGATATCTGAATGTTTAAATTATAGTTAGAAAACGTGATTTTTTACATTAAAGGAATGGTGATCATTTGGCTTCTTGCGGTGCTTCACAGGTGGCGACAACAACAACGATGGGCTAGATGAATGTGTAATGGAATAGTCCGCAAATGGTACAAAGCATTGGAGGCTAGAATGCGATAAAGAAATGCAACCTTACATTGGGCAGCGTTTCGAATCAGTACAAGAAGGGATCTATGAGGTTACATACTGCAAAGATGAAGTGAAAACAGAGTGTACATATAAGAAATTCAATAGAGTTGGAATACTATGTAGACACATTTTTTGGGTGTTCTAATAAGACTTATAATCGAATAAATATTCCGATACAATTCATGGTTTTCAATGTAGTAAGATTGCGTGATTGAACAATATGCACACGGTAGTGGACGATAGTGCACACAAAAACTAGGTAGCACCTCTGCCTTACGCCTCACCACACCAAATTAGGGATAATACAAAACCAAATTCGAAACATTGAATGTGTGACATTGATAAACACACCAAGACCAAACTCATACTTTGACAATTCCTACAGATTTGTGCTACACAAATTGCCAAACATGACACGCAATGTTCAAGATTGACATATAACATATTTAGTACGCAATTAACCGACGAGGTGCACACGACTACACACACGTGTGCACGAGGCAAAACGCAGTTCGTTAGGTATTTCACTAGTTACAAATCAATGCACACAGCTGTGTGTTGTTGTGCACACTGTTTAACATAGCCAACCTAGTGTGCAAAACATAGTTCCAGCTGGTGCACATGGAAATAATGAGCGAACCGAAACGATTTTTAGTGGAGAGGGATGCATGCATGTTGTGCACCCACAATTACACACTGTGCACACAACGGGGCACCACATACTTGTAGAGAAGAAGAATACATCACTGTACAAAAATAATTGGAAATATCATAGAGTAATAAATACGGCATCCCAAAACTGAATAGATACAGTACAAGGAAGGCTATTCTAACCATCTATAAGTAAACAATCTAGTCCAACAAATAGGCAAACCCGGTGACAGTACAGTTACACTGTCATAGTAATCAATGGTACTCTAAACAGTAGAAATAAACTGATAAACCAGTCTGAGGTTCCTACTTCTATTCATATTGAATTCGGAGGCCGCAATTTCCTTCATGTAATGTAACCTGAGCTGGTGGAGCTTAGTAGTGTCTCCTTTGGTAAGGCCACACTCCCATTTGGACACCCTTTGGCCTACTTATTACGTCTCCATAGGACGCATGACAAAAACTCCACAGTCAATCTTATTCTTCGAATCGCGCCAAGCCATTTGCATGCGCTTGGCATCCAAACCTACACAGATTGTAGACTTCGCAGGGTCCAAAGTTTTGAAGAATTCTGCCAGCATATCCTTCTTTACAAGGCAAATACAAAACCAAAGTAAGTTGTAAACATTAATGAAATAAACCAAGCATTCTTGCTACAGCTCATTACATACCCTATCTTTCAGACAGTCACCATATTTACGCTGTTTTGAAGGTGAGATAGTAGAATTGTCAATTATTTCTTACCAGCCATTGCGAAAATCAAATCAAAGGAGAAAGTAGTGGCCTAATCGTAGAATTGGGAACATGAACTGCAAATTAAGCAATAAAAATATGAACCACCCACCTATTAAAAAAACCCAAACTCACACAAAGATCAGGTTTATGCACATATTGGAATTGACAAATGCACACAACAGAGTACATTAACCTGTATGTGTGTGAATCACATAAAAGAATAAAAACACCTAAAATCGTACACAACAATAAACCCAAGCACCCAACATCCACACCAACAACACAAACAAAGCACAAAAATAAACAATAAAGAAACTCAAAAAAACAACCCACAAAACAAGCAATAAAAAATCGAGAAGCATTGCACACAGTTACATACGCCAATGCACACAGTACGCAATCTGTTTGTTAATTATGTAGTTTGGCACAATTTCTTGTTTAATAATATGAAATTTGTTCCTTTTTAAATTATTTGGGGGGGGGGGGGGGGGGGGGGGTGCTGTAAATTTAGTTCAATTTCTAATATTCTAATCTTAGTTCATCATTTAGAATAAGGTGAAAACTCTGTTCTGTAAGCTTTTTGAACCATAATTGGGTGCATATTTCAGCGTTTGATCATGTATTCATGCTTGCCTAGGAGTTGACAACTTCAATTGTTGGCTAACCCAACTTAGGAATCTGAAGAAATAATGATACATTGCTACTATAGAACTATATGCAATAGCTAAATTCATACAGGAATACAGAATATTAGAGCTGCCATCTCATTGGCTTGGCACTCAATGCGAAATGTGGTATTAATTTGCATTAAACCAAGTAATTTCCCAAGAATTAAAGGAATATATTGCATTTTGACGAATTCATTGGTTTTTTTCCCACACATTCCTCCCAAGATTTTCCATTCAAGCATAAAGGACCAAAAACAACAACAAATGTAGATAGTGAAGCAACCAAAAGCACCACCGAAAATGAAATAAGCACTGGAAATTGGAAAAAAATAAATAAGACAAAACAAAATAAAAATAAACCGACCAGCAGCCCCTACCCCCAAAACCCCTCCCCAGCTTCACACAACCAGGAACCGCCCATCCCTAGTCATCACAATCCCCCCTACCAGACCCAGCCATCACCTTCCCCCTACCAACGCGCCCCTTTGCACCCAAACACACCTCACCCAGCCCCAAAATTGAGCAAAAAATGTTTTAAAAAAAACCCTAAATAAACTAAATCCCCACCAATCCTGCAATCCGAGCCGTGAACCACCGTCCCCCCCCCCCCCCCCCCCATACACACGCACACACACACAACTCGCCCACCCAACAGATGCCCGGCAAAAAAAAAAAAAAAAAAAAAAAAAAAAGAGGATACAAATAGCAAAAACAACTGTAAACGACAAAAGAGTATGAAAAATACCCCGAGTTGGTGGTTCCCGTCGCTTGGCTCCACTTCAGCCCCACCGACGACCATCATCCACCGCCGTTGACGAAGAACACGAATCGAACGGCGTGGGAAAGGTTCTTCGGCCAACGTACGTTAAAGATAGAGAGAGATCCGGTAAGATTAAATATCTAATGCTAATTGGATTCCTATAATTTAATGCAATTAAAAAATAATAAAAACCCAAAATTACCCTCCCTGATCTACAAACAGGCGTAAGGTGAAATAAAATATGAATAACTAATTAAATAAATCATATCCATCCACACGTTTGTATTTTAAGGTTGGTTTGTATTTGAATATAATCCTATATATATATATATATATATATATATATATATATATATATATATAGGGAAGGGATCAGGTGCATTTGAGGCTTTCCGTGCGGTTGTGCGGGTAGACGCACGTTAAGCATTAATCTGACGTACTTAAACTATACAACACACGCACATTAAGCACACAAACAAAACACCTTCAGAACACAACCCCAGGCATATTAAGCACAAGTCTCACGCATGTTAAGTACAAGTCTCACGCATGTTAAGCACAAGCATCAAGCATGTTAAGAACAAAAACACACGCACCTTAAGTTTTAAAAACAACTCACATTAAATACACACTCACGCACATTAAATACAAAACGCACGCACCTTAAGCACACGACTCACGCACATTAAGCACAAAACTCACGAACATTAAGCATAAAACTCATGCACTTTAAAGTTTCAACAACAACTCACATTAAGTACACACTCACGCACATTAAGCACAAAACTCATGCACATTAAACATTACACACTCACGCACATTAAGCACAAATCTCACGCACATTAAGCACAAGACTCACGCACATTAAGTACAAAACTCGCGCACATTAGTCATCCGCATAACCGCACGGGAAACACTTAAATGCACCTGAACCTGGTCTCACGCATGTTAAGCACAAGCGCGCCTCGCGCATGTTAAGAACAAAAACACACGAACCTTAAGTTTTAAAAACAACTCACATTAAATACACACTCACGCACATTAAATACAAAACGCACGCACCTTAAGCACACGACCCACGCACATTAAGCATAAAACTCATGCACTTTAAAGTTTCAAAAACAACTCACATGAAGTACACACTCACGCACATTAAGCACAAAACTCACGCACATAAACATTACACACTCACGCAAGTTAAGCAAAAGACTCACGCACATTAAGTACAAAACTCGCGCACATTAATCATCCGCATAACCGCACGAGAAACACTTAAATGCACCTGAACCTGAACCTCTATATATATATATATATATATGTATGTATATATATTGTATGTATATATATATATATGTGTGTATATATATATATATATATATATACACACATATATATATATACATACAATATATATACATACATATATATATATATGTGTGTGTGTGTGTGTGTGTGTATATATATATATATATATATATATATATATATATATATATATATTAATTATTCCTTATACAAATGTGTTATGGATTGATAATAAGGACTTAATAAACATGTAGGAATAACATAATGAACTTGCTTTAATGAGTTAATCACTAGTACAGAATTGCATATACGCTACTACTGTAAAAGACAATATGCGATCATTGTACAATGGTCGCCTATGAGAGGCTCGCGGAAAGGCATCGACTTTACGCGATCATTGTGAAATGGTCGCGCATTGTTAGTAATACGCGACCGTTCTTGACAAAGAACGGTGGCGTATTGTTTTTTTTTTTAATTCGAAGGGAAAACGCGACCATTTTGAAGTTAGAAATGGTCGTGTTTTCCATTTTTATTATTTTAATAATTAGTCATTCGCGACCATTTTTGGCTAGAAATGGTCGCGGATGACTTTATAATTTTTATTCATTTATTTTATTTAATTAAAATCCCTAATTTTTTTTTTTTATAATTCCTGTACTTGTTACAGCTTATTCAAATCCTATCAACATTACTCCACAATACAATTTATCTATCAACACACTTTAAAACGATACCTTTAACACACAATGTAAATACTATCATCAAATTAAACACAATGCAAATACTATCATCAAAATACAATATATAACACTTAAAATCCTCATACTTAAATTCAATAATATCATCAAAACATGCCCAACTCAATACTATCATAAAAAACAAAATACTTTTTTATCAATAAAATAAAAGTTATAAGCACTCGGAAAAGAAGAACTTTGACCAATGCTCTCGAAGCTCATTTATGTCGTCGATAGAATACAGACTATTGCTTTCAAATGCCTACAAAAAATTAAATTAATAAAATTATTAAATATGTTAATTAATAAAATATAACTTAAATATACATAGTTCTATTTAAATTCACTTACCCCATCCAAATTATCAACAGATGAATACTTTGTCACGATGTCATACATGTATCGCATGACATAATATCCACACTCATGACCTCCCTGTTGGATCTGGCACTACAAGATACATATATTAGTTTACTAATTTAAACAACTTAATCACTACAAGAAAAATCGCGAATCGCGACAGATATTAATCCGTCGCAATATCGCGACCAATTTTGCGACCGAATGGCTTCCGTTGCCAATTTGCGACGGAAACAGCGATAAAATTTAATTCCGTCGCGAAACTTTACGCAAAGTGAAAATAAAACCCGCGAAATATTGGCGGCAAAATATTTACGACCAAATTTGCGACGGAATTAATTTCCGTCTTTAAATTCGCGACGAAAATGGCCACCGATTTAGTTCCGTTGTTAAATGAAGACGAAAATGACAACATCCTTTTTTGCGACGGAATTAACGACCAAAATTAATTCGGTCGCAATAATTTTAAAATTTTATTTTCCTTTTCCTTTAAACGTTATCGTTGTTAAAGCAAATTAAAATAAAAACCCTAAGGGGTCGTTTGGTTCACGGAATGTCAGATTACCTTAGGGAATGTTAGATTGCTGGGAATGTTAGATTACTGGGAATGTTAGATTTTTGTGTTTGGTTAAAATTGGGGTATGTAATATAATGATGTTTGGTTTAGGGTTATATTTTATACACACTATAATATCCTTAGCATATTTTCATATATTTTAATAAATTTAAAAATTAAAATAAATAAATAAGATAACGGTATCATATATAATTACATGATTTTAAAATATTAACTAAAATCTTGAACTTGAGAAACAAAATTATTTTATATGCTAACATAACATAATAAAAATAAAAAATATATATAATTACAAAAATAATTTTATATATATATATATATATATATATATATATATATATATATATATATAATAAACTAACATAACCAAAGCTATCTTACATTACCTAAGATGTTGAAGGGAATCACATTCCCTTCAAAATCCTATGTGGAGGGAATGTGACATTCCTTGGGAATGTTAGATTCCCTAAAATAATATGAACCAAACACCGGAATGTGAGCTTTGAAATGTCACATTCCCTTGATTATGTTATATAACCTGAACCAAACGCCCCCCAGATGCTAGCCTAATTCCAGATAGACGCAGCCATTGACGCAGAACGCTATTGCAGCCACCGACGCAGAACGCTATTGTAGCCATCGCCATCGCAGAACGCCATTGCAGAACGCCATCGCAGCAGAGCGCCGTCGCCATTGCCGGAGAGCGCCATCTCCGTCGCCATTACCGGAGAGCGCCATCGCCGTCGCCATTGCCGGAGAGCGCCATCGCCGTCGCCATTGCCGGAGAGCGCCATTGCCCGAGAGCGCCATCGCCGTCACCATTGCCGGAGAGCGCCATCGCCGTCGCCGTCCGTGACTGCTCCTCCTCCGTCTGTGACTGGTAATTCTATAAATTCCTCCTCGTTTTTGTGACTGCTGTTTCTTTAAACTTCCAGTATCGCAGGGCGTTATGGCGAGGCACAATTACATCTTCTCGCAAAAGATTTCCGAAGCCTCCCGAGCTTGGACACCTTCTCGCGAATTTTACCATATTGGACACTTCCAGCCAGCTATCTCGGGAAGAATTTAAAATTTATTTTAATAATTAAAATTTCATAATATATATATATATATATATATATATATATATATATATATATATATATATATATATATATATAATTATGTAAAATTTGTAGAAAATTTACTTGGAGGATATATACAATGCATGTAAAGTAATTAAAGAATGGAGTGGACAACGGCTCCATACCCAGTAATCTGTTTGCTCCCTTTTTGTGCAACCTGAACATTCCTCCTATTCATAAACTCAATATTCAACAAACCAGTTTGAGTAAAATACTCCACTATACAACCAACCAAACTTTTCTAGTCTGCTTCCAATAGACTATGTAAATTGACCTTAATTGATAAATCCATCTCTAGAAAACATTATCAACTGTTAGTCAGATATGTGGTTATAGTTCCTCTTCCTTGCTTCTCTGTATAGTGTAAAGTCGGATATACAGTAAGTAGAAAGAGATGCCCAATTTTTTTTTTCTTTAGTGTAGCAAGATAATAAAAGAGTTTCTTTTACTGGTTGCAAATGTCTTTAAGGTATGAGTGAAAGTTTTGCTAATCATCTGCTTTCACATTTTAAATCCTTGCCGGCCTGTAAGGCTGTAAGATCTAATAAATGACTCTGCGGGTGGTGTTTTTTGTATTTTTTTGGTAGTGTCTCCATATTATACTTGCAAAGAGATCCAATCAAGGAATTGGATTAAGAGAGTAATTGTTGTTTTAGAAAGTCAGTGTTCTATTTACCTTATATTAGGCTTGTCAATGTAGAAGTCTGTATATGTTTATAGTACTACAATCTAGTGGTCATCATATCATAGGACTTATTGAAGGTAATAATGCTCCATAACTACAATCTAGTGGTTAGAGTTATTCTTTTTTTTTTTTTTTTCCAGATTTTTTTTTTTCATTTTCAACAGTCTTTGAACAGATCATAGGACTGAGAACCCCTCCCTCCCATCACTAATCTCTCTCCACTTCATCCCCCACTCATCATTATCGTAAATAATATATATTGTAATATTGAAGTCTTGATGAATGCTAGTGTGACTTTATAACTTCATTGTGTATGCACTGTTTGATATTGATTTTTATGTGATTCTAGACTAGTTATTATGTTTGCATTGAACTTGTTATGAACTCCTAAAAATATATTAACCATTAACATACTATATTGGCTAAGTACAATTAGAGGGTTGTCATAGTTAATGCTGATGAGTCACTATAAATCAGCAATCATCATGCAAATCAAGGGACTAACTCTACAGTAGCTCTATACATTCTATTATCATCTAGCTAAACTAGTAGTGTTTTTGCTTTATTAATTAAAGATTCTCACTTCTAGGAAGAGAGAAAAGGTGAAACGAAACAACTTCATTTAGAGAATTGAAGCTCATTTTTTTTATAAGAACTAGACTAGAGACAATATATCCCTTTGTCATAGAAGAAAATTAAAAGAAGATTATTTGGGCAGGAGAGATAGAGAATATATAATATAATATGATGTTCATCACAGAAGAGATTATCAGACAATTGCAGAAGTTGATGGATGATATTTCAATCTCAGATTCTCTTCTTACGCACCTTTCTATCTTCAAATTTGTGGTTTTTTTTTTTGGGGATCTGTTAGGCCTTAACATTTTGCTTTTATTGCAGTTGATGAACCACTCAAGAGGACTTTCCAGGTTTTCCCTTCATTCAATTGCTCTTCCTTTTTGCAATTTTTTTTTTTTGTTTTTTATTTACAATTTAGGAGATTTTGAGAATCTGGTTCCTGAGTTCTAAAGTTTTAAATAGTCAATAAGAAGACAAGATTGTTTGAATTCTTAGTATTGATCAAGTTTAGTAATCATTTACTCATTGTATTTTGTTTTATAGTTAAACATGATGTGATCATACTTATTTTTTTAGTATGGTTCTATTTTCAACAAAGTATTTGATTTGGAGAAGAGTTTCTGCATAATTTGTTGAAATAGCTCCAGAATATGCAATTGATCTAGTTATAGATGGTTCAATTCTTGTGTGATTTCCTGAACTTGAAATAAGGTAGATTAGTTTTAATATATACACTTGAAAATCTCACTTGTGGATGACTACGGATGCTTACATCTTGCATGTATAATTGTCTGCCTGAAATCTTCAGTAGGTAGGAAGCAGGATTCTTCGGTTTTGAGCCAAAGTTGTTCAAGTTAGGGATGCTAATTCTCAACTAAGCAATAAGGGCTTGAAGGGAGGAGCAATCCCAACATCGCAACCACTTGACAATGTTATGCTACTTCTACAAATGTACAAGATGAAATTAAGAGTTTGAAGGCTACTATTCTCCTTATGCAATGACTTGATGCTATTGATGGCGGGAGAGCAGGTATTTCATGCTCACCTCCATCTCAGACCAATTGATTTTAATGGTTGTTTGTGAAGACTATTACATTGTTGTTTAGATTTAAGTACTAAATGTAGATTGATAATGTATTATTACTTGAACTTAATGTAAATTGATAATATTTTAGAATTTGTTATTTTATTTAAGAATTAATTGTGTTTTTCATATTATTGTTGTTTTATATTAATATTTTATAAACATTCATTACTATTTAAAAATAATAATTTTAATAAAAAAAATTAAAAATAATTTAAAAAAGTGACGGAATATAAATTTTGCAACGGAATATTTGTTGCAATAAATACGACGGAAAGCAATTCTGTCGTTTTTTTGCGACGGAAAAAGAATATGGCGATGGAACATTTGTTTCAGAAATTGCGACGGAATTAGCGTCGGAATAATTTCCGTTGTGAAATTTACGACGGAAATATTTCCGTCGCGATTTCGCGACGCCTTCTTCCGTCGCCTTATTTTGCGACGGAACTATTCCGTCATCTATCAAAATATGACAAGGCGATAGACGACGGAATAGATTCCGTCGCCATTCCGTCGCAAAACGTGATTCACGACGGAATTTTGCCCTTCCGTCGCGATTCGCGATTATTCTTGTAGTGAATGTAATTCAAAATATCACACTAAAAATTAAATTCAATTTTCATACATACTTTGCATGGCTTCCAATTGATGCTCTTAACCCGTGCACTCGTATGAACAGAGCGAAATTTCTTATAATAATTATAAGCATACATAAAAATTTATAAATAATATCATAGCTGCTAAAATACTTATATAAATAATAAAGTATTTACTTACAAATTCACAGAGCCTTTAATTAAACCTATGTTGCGATTAGAAGGCAAGGGATCCAAGATACATATGCTTTTTAACCGTATGCAAATCACCAAAAGTAACCAATGAGAGCTACATTTAAAAACACAAATATATATTAAAAATTTAATATCTAATACTCCAAATATAAAGTTATGAGTTATATTAATAAAATATAAGAACAATTTTCTTACTCTTGATGATATGGTGCTAAAATAAAGTTTTTATCTTTGTGCTGCTCCATGACGTGGATGAAATATGATGTAACTTTGCTGAAACTGCTTTTAAGCATAGTGTGACAAATCTGAGTCGGACAGACAAACCCGATTGACCTAATGTCATACTCAGCATTTGAATAATCTTTTGATAACGCTACTTGTGTAACCTCACTATTTTGCACCACACTCTTTTCATCTTGTCGCTTGGTGTAAAATGTATATCCATTTATGTCTTAACCTTCATAACAACTTACAAGCAAATCAGGTCCATATACTAACCATTTGATGGTTTCACTGACTTGAGATAAGTCTTTCATCACTGTATCTTTGAACCATGTGATGAATGTGCGATTGTGTTCAATGGTCACCCATCTTTCACCCTTTAAAGGATTTTGTTCTCTTATCAGGGACATGTGTTGGTCCAAGTATGGATGTACCTCAGAAAGATGTTGCAATACGAGATTATGTGCCTTATTTCGCAACTGCAAAGGTGGAGAAACTGGTTTGTACCCAATAATACCTTTCCCAGTGAGTCTTCCTTCATGACGAGACTTAGAAACACCAATTGACTCAACATTAGCTAAATAATCAGTACAAAAATCAATGAGTTCTTCAGCACCATAACCTTCAATTATACTCCCTTCAGGTCGATACCGGTTTCTCACATATCCTTTCAATATTCCCATATATCTTTCAAACGGATACATGTACCTCAAAAAAACCGGACCACACATCTTAATTTCTCTCACCAAATGAACAATCAAGTGCACCATAATATCAAAAAAAAAAAAAAAAGATGGAGGAAAATAATTTCAAATTGACACAAAGTAACAACCACATCAGCCTGCAGATCATCTAACACATATAGATCAATAACTTTACTGCAAATAGCATTGAAAAAGAAACAAAGCTTTGTAGTATAACCCGTAGGGAGAAATGTCCTGTGGCTCATGAACACATTATTTTTACAGTTACTCAACCATAGACTGGGAGTTTCATCTTCACAAATTGGGTATGCCTTAGCTCCTTTAGTAGTATAACCCGATAGGTTACCATAAGCTGGGAAATCATTTATTGTGCAAAAATTCATTGCACGTAAGGTAAATCTGCTTCGAGTATAAGCATCATACACCGGCACACCTTCATTCCACAAAATCTTTAAATCCTCAACAAGTGGCGCTAGATATACATCAATGTCATTTCCTGGTTGTTTAGGCCTTGATATCAACAACGACAACATGATGTATTTTCTTTTCATACACAACCAAGGAGGAAGATTATAAACTACTAAAAGAACATGCCAAGTACTATGTCGACTGCTCATGTTACCATGAGGATTCATTCCATCAGTACACAGTCCAAGTCTAAGATTTCTATTTTCAGAACCGAAATCAGGCCACCTCCTATCAATATTTCTCCATTGAGGTGAATCAGCTGGATGTCTCAGTTTTCCATCTTCTTTTCTTCCAATAGTATGCCATTGCAAATTTTTTGGCTCTCTTGGATTAGCAAACATGCGTTTAAATCTTGGTATTACGGGTAAGTACCATAATACTTTGGCTGGGGGACCTTTCTTATTCTTACATGCATCTTTGTTTTTATAACGTGATGCTCCACACTTTGGACACACATACAAGTCTTTGTAATCTTTCCAATACAAAATACAATCATTTGGACATGCATGTATCCTATCAATGTCCATACCCAAAGGACACAACATTTTTTTTTGCTTCGTAAGTTGAATTAGGAAGTTCATTGTCACCCGAAAGCATGTCTTTTAGTAGTTCTAATAATCCCGTGAAACTCTTATCACTCCATCCATTCTTTGCTTTTAAATTATATAATTTAAGCACTCTAGATAACTTAGTAAATTTAGTACTTCCAGGGAACAACGGTTTTTCAGCATTGTCAAACAAACTTTTAAATTCAGGAGGCATTTCACTAAAATCTTCTTGCACATCACGCATCATTTCATCTATTCGGTCATTATCTTCATCATTCTCATCATTGCTAACATGAGATGCATTATTCTTCTCATTATCTTCAAGAGTTTGACAATTTGCTTTAGTTTTACTGTGTGCATGAGTTTCACTATCTATATAAGTTTCCTTAATTACACTTGTACTAGGAATTAAGCTTTCACCGTGCCATATCCATCTTGTGTATCCTTCCTTAAAACCACGACGTATCAAATGACTCTTCACTTCATCAGAACTACGATATCTTTTAAAATTCTGACATTCGCAACACGGGCACACAATAAAGTACTCCCCCTTTTTACTCCTATTTTCTTCAGCACATTGTATAAACTCTTGAACCCGTTGCATATATGGGAATGTAGTGCGTTTTCTGAACATCCAACTCCTATCCATATCTGTGAATTCATAAAATACTACTCTAAGTACTATACAGATATGGATACGCAATGGTTATAGAGATGTTCCCAAGCTATTCTCGTTTTTTTTTTTAATTTATTATTTTTTCAGATGTGGTTATGTTATTTTTTTTATTGAAAACCATATGGGCAGTAGGTAGTTGGGTAAGACATTACATCTAACTTTGTTTTATTTATAATTCTTCTTATATTTCAATGGTTTAGAATAAAAGTTTTATGTGTATCATAACCCTCTCTTCATTCTAAAAAATTGTCTTCTTGATTCAACAAATTTTATACTTAACTCATCAACAAATTCAATCTAATTCATCAAATTATATAATTCATACTCAATATATATATAAATATATATATATATATATATATATATATATATATATATATATATATATTAACAACCTATATAATTCATATTCAATCTAATTAATCAAATACCTAATTAATTCATCCAACAACCTAATATGTAATTAACAAGGTACTATTGAGCCAAATTCACATGTATAAAATTTATAAAAATCATAAAATATCACATTTATTTATTTATTAAAATAATAATTAAACAAATATATATATATATATATATATATATATATATATATATATATTAACAATTAAAAAAAATATATATATATATATATATATAAAAATCACCTGTAGATCGGCGGCTGTGGCGGTGCGTTGTGGTGGGGGCGTGCGACGGTGGGTACGTCGCTGTGGCTGTGGTTGTGGCGGTGGGTGGCCGGCGGCGTCAGACGATCGGCAGCGGCGTTGAAGATCGGAGATCGGCGTTGGAGACGGTGTCAGACGATCGGCGTTGGATGAGCAGAGGATGATCGAGCAGACGGCGCGTTATGAGATCTGATGGAGCAGATGGTACGTTTAGAGGATGAGCAGATCGATCAGATCTGATGGAGCTAGCTTAGTGATGGGTAGATCTAGGGTTAATATTAGAAATGGTTGCCTATTATAAAACAAGTTCTATTTTAAGGCAACAATTTCTATTAGAAATGGTTGCCTATTATAAATCAAATTTTTTTTAAATAAATACAAAATACAATGGACAGCCATTACAACTAATAATGGTGACGGATTATTGATTACTTATTTACAAAATTGCCACCACGAATTTTTGGGCTAAGATTAGGCAACCATTCTTTCAACAATGGTGGCCTATGGTCAATCTTCTATGTTCAATTTTGTACTAGTGAATGTATCTATAGTAGTAAATTAATGAACATGTAATAGTGCCTTAATGAACAAATAATAGTTACATAATCAAATCACATATGACTTAATGAACCACAATAGTGGCTCACTGAACACGTAATAATGATTTAATGAATTTGCAATTGTGATTTAATGAGAATTTAGTAATGATTTAATAAATTTGTAGTAATAATGATATGGTACACTTGTAATAATGATTTAGTGAGAGAATATAAAATCTGACTTTGATCTAAGAATTGTGAAATCTAAGCTAATCTCTAAGCCTCTTTCTCTCTCTAAAATCCCCTTTTATCCACTGTTCTCACCCAGAATTTCGTTCGCCCTCCCATTTACATCATCGTCACACGAGTGATGCGGGCGTAAATGGGAACTTGGCCTGCTTACGTCGCATGACAGCGGCATAAGTTGGTTCTTGGTCTCCCTTACTCTCGTGTCACGCCGTGACACGAGCCTAACTAGGGTCGTGATCCGTGCTTCTTCCGATTTCGTTCGATTTGTGTCTCTTTTGCCACCTTGCTTGTCCAAGAATCCTGAAAAACATTAAAGTATACAGCTAGGAAAGTTTCTTTGTGCTAAACCATATTTTTTAGCATTTATTTCTATAATATACAAATTAACGGCTAATATTACGCACAAATTACCTTCGAAAAGCTCCTCAAAACTAGCATCTTTTGACGCTTATCAAAAGTTTTCACACTTTGAATTTGCTTGTCCTCAATCAACTCTTCATTTCAGGACCAATAAGCGAAAAAATATGTTTAACAGAAATTCTTACAGTTATGTGATCATTGAAGAGGGTTGTGTGAGGAAGGAACAAGAATGGAATCCCTTATATTATTAAACGAATGTGGGAATCATGCCGCATGCAGCAACTCATGGAATATTCAAAGAAATTGATCCCTTTTTAAAAGGTACAACACCAACCAAAAGTGGTAGTCTAGCTATATCAGTATCAACATCTATCACCAAAAATAAGGTAGGATGACTAAGGCTAGCATCTACTAAACCCTAGAGCTACACACTACTACTATAAATGTGCGCTCTCGTCATGCATCAAGTCCACCTGATAGGGGTTATAAAAGCACATAGGAAAATAAACTCGTTAGCATAAAATTCTAAGTATAAAGCCACTCAACCCTGTAACATAACTATAGATATAGGTTTTGAAAAATGATTGACATGCAAGTACATAACAAATACGCATATAGACAACGTGGCAGCAAGACAATAAATCCTAAGTAAGGATACTATACATATAAGCAGGTATACTCACCAACATATGCTATAATGACATGTTCCAAGATAAACCATATACGAGAGATAAAAGTGTGAAGTAAAACCATACTATCATGCTTGTACTCATAAATCATAAAACCTACTTTATTTCTCATGTACTCATCACAAGGCATATGCTATGCAACAATGGAATCCCATGGATATGGATACAATAGTATATATATATATGTACACTCATACTCTCAATAATAATAGTAATAATAATACTTTTCTACGGAGGATCTCAATCATATCTCATGATTCTCTTTTCTCTTCTTTCTTTCATAACTGGGTCATAAGACACAGTACTCCGCCGCGACGAAGCCCTAGCGAACGATGATTCCCACACAATCGCCACATCCGTACCAACGAAACCTCAAACTCTTGGGGGAGGTAGGAACTTCATGAATCGTGAACGGACCTATCTGGGCTCGGCGAATATTGGCCGGCTTAATACTCATCTCGCCCAGGTACTAATGGTTCTTAATCTCTTGGTGGAATCAGGTATCGTACTTTCAGTGTACACACCCCCTAACTATGATTCCAAGCCTAGTGGGTAGTATCTAACCTAGCAACTCGGGATTTTTATACCAAGTTACTTCTAAAATCGTCCATCTCTGACCGTGTCATCCGAAATGACATAGTCAAACTGGGAGCCTCCAAAACAAAGGTTTTTTCTCACTTCATATAGATAGCATATAAATGTAGTTCATGCAACTTCTATTTTTTTTTCATGATGTGAATCTATTATGACATGTAAGTTTTTCAAATGCATATAGATATAGGTTTTCCAAATACATATACGGGTTTTGAAAATAACCTAAGACATTAGTATAAGCCATCTATATATACAAAAGCTTTCACGATGCAAACATAGGTTTTATATACAAAATTTTATGAAATAGTAGCTCATGCAAATGCAACCATATAGTCATGTCAATCCCACTACTCATGAACTATATAATAAAAATAGAGCATTTGATCAACTCATCTTATAATTCAAGTCCAAAACATGGTATTTGACTTTCATGCTCAAAGGTACTCAATAGCCACTTAGGAAAATCATAAATCACGCTTGGTTTGGAAAAGTGAATTTTACTCACAAATCACATAGGCACATTTCATACTAGCGTGTCGTTACGAGCCCGAGTCTCCGAGCCTCAAAGGCCCACGATTCCCGGTCCTAAACAACAAAGTGGGCTGAGCCTCAAGGGCCCGGGCCTTTCTAGAATAACCTAGCGGGGCTAGGTGGTGGACCATGAGAGGCCCCGCCAGTTCACGGCCCTGTGTGGCGGATCCCCTCGTGGTTCGCCACTTCGGTCTGCAAGGCAACGGAGCATACCAACGGATCCCTCTGGGGTCCGTTGGTGATAAGTGCCAAAGATGCTATGTTTTGTAGGGTATTTAGGAGGCATTTTGTGCTATATTTGAAGTCCTTTAAGCCTAATTCATGCTTAGAATAGCTTAATTTGATAGAAGTTAAGAATGAGGACTAATTATTAGTGCCTTTGAAGAAAAGAGCAAAACATTTTCAATTATAGAGTATTCCGGCGATAGTTCGGTAATTGAAGCATATCTCGAGCTAGGAGTGTCCAAACGGGGTGATTCAAGTGGCTATGGTTAGGTAACTGCAAGGGCTATAACATGGGTGAAGGCAAGAAAGGAAAAATACTAACAGAAAGTTCAATTCAACGCACAACGTGCATTGTCGTGTGCATTGTCGTGTGCGTTGTCGGGTAGGCAGAAAGTACAACGCATGAGACAACGCGCGCTGTGGAATTCGTTGTGCGACCAGCGCAAAAAAGTCAGATTTTCAGCCTATTTAAAGGTTTGTATTGGGGCTATTCAGGGAGGAGACTTTTTACCATCATTTTACACTTTCATTTCAACTCTCTTAGGTTAGGTTTAGGTTAGGGTTAGAGATTTCTTCCTTTCATTAGATTAGATTACATTTTCCTCTCTAGAATTCATTGCTCAACATTGCTATTTGGATTACAACACCTTGGATTGAAGACTTGGGTAACATTTTTTCTTCTTGTTCTTAATTTCATATCTATCTTGTGTTGTGATCTATTGATGATGATGAATTGCTAGAATTATAGGATTTGGATTGGGATTGGATTATGATTGTGTTTCTGCTTTGTATGGATGATTGATGAGATTTGATGTATGGATTGGCTTTGTATGTCTATGTTGTAGAGGAGTGCATATTGATCTCTTTCCGTTGAAGAGCTCAAATGGTTAGATGAGTGTGAGAGTGGGGAAAGGAGCAAGAGATTGCCCTTTTTCTATGTCTTATCCTTGCAATCCCAGGTAGTTCGGGGAGGAGACGGTAGACCGCCCGCCTAGTGTTTGATAGAATGCCTCACCCGGCTTAGGGAATGAGAGACTAGGTCCTACGCGGGCTAGTGATGGTGCCTTAGGTCTCCCTTAGGTTAGTCAACCCTTGCATCACATTCTTGTCTACCGTTAGACCAATGAATGCACGATCCCAAATCCTTTCCATCCAAATCCCCGCCTTACTTTGTTTATTTTATTTGTTTTCTTTGTCCTCCACTTCCACACACAACTACCAACACCCATACCTTGCACATATCCTATCTTATTAACACGTTGTGACAATAGATTGTCTTGCACTTTGCTTGCTCTGATTTGTCGTCCTTGAGTTCGACACTCGGGGGTTCCATAACCTTCGTTTACACTTACACACACCACACACCACACCACTAGAATTACTGACATCAAAATGACGCTGCTGCCGGGGATGGCAATAGGTGTCAAGTAGAGTGTGCTTATTATGAAAATCTAGAAATGTGTTGATAAGTGTCAAAGACACACACTTTTAAGGTCCATTTTGGGTGAATTCTAAGCTAGAAACGATCCTTTGTGTATTCATTTAATGCCAATTTAGCTATGTTTTGCATTTCATTGTAAATTACTACCACACTTTGTATTTTGTGTGTTTTTAGGGAAGTTTCGGGCTAAAACGATGCAAAGTGGCACAACTAGAAGAAAAGCGGGACAAGATGACAAGCCGAGACCAAGCCACGAAGGCCACAACGCGCGTTGCAGTGTGCGTTGTGGAAAAAGAAAAAACCAGAGCTAATTTCCCGAAAGATCCACGCACATCACAACGTGCGTTGGACGGAATAAGTTCCCGAACAGCGCACGTTGCTCGGGCGTTGGAGGCCGCATTGAGGAAGCTGTGAAGGGTTTGAAAGGGGAGGCTATTTAGGTGTAACACCCCGTGTTACGCCCTTTAATTCTAAATTAATTATTTAATTAATTCCGTTAAAGAATAGTTAAAAAGGATTTAATCTGGTCAGGATCCCTTAATTAATTAATGTGGTCCACGAAGGACCGTGGACCCTTAATAAGAAATTTAAGTCTATTAGGAATAAAGAAAGTGAGCATTTACTACTCAGATTCTAATTAGGAATCCTAGACCTATATACCTGTTAGGAATAGAAAGTAGGCTTTTACTATTCAGACTCTGATTAGGATTCCTAACTCTATAAATAGGGGATTATAAAGCAATTAGAACCATAGATACAAGGAAATGACTTGAACACATGAATAGCTCAAAAGATAGCATTTAAGAACCCTAGATACAAGCTCTAACATGCATAAACACAAGATTATGCATCAAATCTCACAAGAACATCAAGAACATCAAATAGAATGTCAAGAATCATCATAGCAAGTGTAAAATAGGTTTTGTAAAGCATGGGTTACCGATGTAGACCACAAATCTCTTCCTTAGACTTCTCCTTGAGGTTCCTCTTCACCCAAATCTTCTCAACAAAACCAAAACCACACAAAGAAGTACCACAACTTAGACAAAGACTATGCAAAGCTACTCAAAAACACCAACTAAGCTAAGATCTTACCCTTCCTAGTGCTTTAATGATGGAAAGGTGGAATCTTGGAGAGACCCCTTGCAAGGAAGAAGGTGGACTTAACATGGCTTGGGAAGAAAACTACTATTCTAGAGAGAGGGTGGAGAGTTTAGAGTGTCTTGCCAAATGAGGGAAATGAAATGTGATCTTGCTAGGGAAAGGCTTGAATGCCAAGCAAATGTGAAAAGACAAACATACCCTTACTAAAAGTCTAGGAAGATAAAAGGCCATGTACAACTTATAAAGCTCAAAGTCCCTTTTTCTTTCTAATAAATCAATTGACCAAGGAATTGGTCAATTCAAGTCCTCCAACTTTTGATTAAAGAATTGGGAGGGGAAATTCATGAGAAAGCTTAGAATTAATTACATAATTAATTAGAATTAATTACATAATTAATTCTATTTAAGGATTGAATTTTTGGGGTATCACACTACACTTGGCTTATTCTAAGGTTTTTGGTTCATCTTCCTTATGCTCCTTAGATTTTTACCATCCATTGCCTTAGGTAGGATTAAAAACTCTAAGTTAAACTCCTTAGTTGTCTCCTTAGATTTACCAAGTGTTATTTCCAAGGTCTCATAATTCATGAGGGCACAACTAATTATTCCAATTAGTTCAAAAGACGGAACAATGATTTAAACCAATCAGATTTAACTAATTAACTCTACTCGAAACAACGGGGGGCTCAAAGAACTGTACAAGGTAAAAGCTTTATGGTAACGAGGATGGGTTAAAGAGGGTTACCTGTAAGGTCCTCGTCTCCTACGGTTGAGGCTTCAGCGTCATCCTCGATTTCGGCTCTGATCCCGGCTTCGGCTTCGGCTTGAGGGCGGCTCATCATGAACACTTTCCCGGGCGCTCCATATACCCCTCGGTTGTTCGCATTTCCTTGTTGCCCTGTATCCGGTGGTCTTGCACGCGCGGGTTGGCAACACTCAAAGGACCTATGGCCTTTCTCCCCACAGTTATAGCACAGCACGGTGTTCCCTTGGCAATCCTTCCCTAGGTGGTCCTTGCCACACCTCTTGCACAGGAAATGCCTTCCCTTGCCCTCGTGATTTCCTCTAGGCGGGCCTTGGGCTTGCCGATAAGTTGTCCTTACGTTGAGATCGCTCTTTGCTCTTTTGGGGTTAGGGCCTCTGCTTATGTCATTCCTCCTCTTCACTTGTTCTTGGACTCCTCGTTGCAACAATTGGATCCGATAGAGATCGGCGGCGCTGGTATAGGCTTCGTTAAGGGTCCTTGGTTTGTTTACGGTCAAGGCCTTCCTAGCCTCAAAGTTGAGCCCACCAACGAATTTCTCTACCTTAGTTGCCTATGTTAGTACCAATACGGGTGCGAAACGAGCCAATTCTAGGAATCTCTTGTGATATTCTACCACTGTAGTGATTCCCTATTTCAAGTGAAGGAACTCCTCATATATGGCCGCTCTTACGTGCGCGGGATAAAAGCGTTCTCGCAGATTGGTCTTTAGGACTTCCCAATTGAAACCCGGTTCTTGTCTATAGATCGGGCATTCGTGTACCCACCATAAGTCTGCCTTGTGCCCAAAGTAGAATGATGCCAGTTCGACTGGATGTTCCTCCGGGCATCCTACTACTTCAAAAATTTTGTCGAACGTTCGGATCCATTCTTCGAGTGTCGCGGGATCTTCTTCCTCGACGAAGATAGGGGGCGATGGTTTGACCCTTGGCGGGCTACATCGCCGTTCCCGTTCGATGGTGGACGGTTGTTGTTGTTAAGGAGGTTGTTACTCAGTGCCTGGGCGATCTGAGTAAACTGATTCAAGTTCTGAACCAACTGTTCGTTAGTAGGTGTCTCAGGGGTCCTTGCACGGTTTCTTGGTGGTGTCATCCTAGATTCTACAGGGTTAAAATCAGTTATAGATGTGGGTCAGGAACAGGCACCCTTACCTGGTGTCTTAACTACAAGAATAAAAGCTAGACAGAGAGCAAGCATAGGAAAACTTTAACAGAAAGCGATAAAAAAACTCACAATCTCACCGCACGTCCTAAGATTCTTGCATCCTAAGTACATAAGCACCTAGAATTCAAACGTAACATCTTAAAGTCTTATCCTAAAGGCATTAACTTAGGGTCGAACTTAGGCTCTGATACCAACTGTAACACCCCCGAATTTCAGCATAAATTAAAACAATTAAAGCTTACAAAAAAAGAATAAGTCGATCATTAATACTGTGACACCCCAAAAATTCACTCCTTAAACCCGAATTAATTTCTTAATTAATTCCTTGTGACCTTACAATTCTTTTCTTAATTTCCCTTTGAAATTAGTTAAGGGACCTAGTTTGACCAAATCCCTTAGCATTTTAATTTAGTCAATGGGTAGACCTTATGCTTTATTCCTTCTACTCTAGACTTTGTTGTCCTCCTAACTTGTTTTTGGAAAGAAGGGGCCCTTTTGTCTTTTCACCATTTCTAATGTGGCACCCCGAAATCCGAATTCAATTAAGGGATTAATTAAGTAATTAATCCTATTTCAATTCGTAATTTAATTCCTTAAATTCCTGAAATTTAATAGTCGGGGACTAGTAATTGACTAGTCAAACCCAAAGTCAAAGTTGTACATTGAGCTTTGTAAGGAGTTCCCTTGTTCCTTACATTTCCTAATGTTAGTAAGGGAATTCTTGACCTTTCACCTAGTGTTAGTATTATAACCTAACCTAGTAGACATCTTCATTCTATCCCTTACACTTTCTAAAAATTTAGCTCTACCTTCTCTCTAAAAAGGTGAGTAGCTTTTCTTCCAAGCCAAGTTAAGGCCTTGCCAAGACTTCAAGAGTTGCTTCCAAGATTCAACCTTTCTTATATTTGGGCATCTAGGAGGGTAAGATCTAAGTTCATCTTGTGTTTTTGGTTTCATCTTAGGTGTCTTTTTCTTAAAGGTAGGATATTTATGATCTTTTGGTTTGTTTTTAAAGTGGGTTTGGAAGGTGAACCTTGAAAAGAGCTTGTTAAGGTGTAAAGTGAAGTCTTTTAGTCTACAAGAGGTAACCCATGCTCTACAAAATCTATTTTGCTTACCTATATGTGATTTCTTGGATTCTACTTGTGTTTTGCTATGAAATGTGAGTGTTTATGCATTTGTCTTGTGAAAATGCATATCTAGAGCTTGTGTTTAGGGTTCTTTTGTGCCATTGCTTGGCATTTCCTATGATTCAAGTCATTTTGTTGTATTGGGTGAGATTTGGCATGTTTTGGATTTGAATTTGAGTTTGGAGATAAAAATCCCCGAAGGGATTTGTTGTGGTACAGGTGTGTACCCGTGGGCGGAACGGCGGATAGGAGGCCCACCCGTCGCCCACCCGTGGGGTACAATGGTTGAGGTAGCCTGTACCCGCGGGCGGAACCGCGGGTACATGTGTGGTGATGTTTGGGGATTTGTTCCCCGTGATTCTTTTGACTCGGTATTTGATCTTTGGACTTCCCGATGTTATTTTGTGGAACTATTTGTGCGTCTTCTTGATGTTTCGTATGTCTAAAACTATATGGTAGGATTCCATGTAGGTTTTGGTGTCTTGAATCGTGCTAAGTGTTCAACATTGTGTTTCTTTGAATCGTTATGAGTCTTGAGTGTTCTTCAGAACTACGCTTGGTTTACCCGTTTGATAAGCATGCTAGTTCGGTGTTTAAATGCTAGCATGTGTGTTATTTGTACCTTCTTATTGGTTGATGATAACTTGTGTTATTCATCGTTGTTGTTGTTGGACTGTGATCCATTCCTTGATTGAGTATGTTTCATACCTTCGTTGTGATCCGTTGATTGATTCCTGTTGAGGTGTGATGCGTGTGTGGCTTTACCTGGATTGCACGATTAGTGGTATGGGACACTAGTCACCAATGTATTGCAGCGGTCCTCGAGGTGGTCGTGACGTGATTATGAAGCTGTGGGCTTTGTGTAAGGTTCACGTGATTATTACTGGGATAACATGTGTTATCCAGGGCATGTGTTGCCATGTGTGTGTACGGTACCTCGTGTACTATGAAATCGGTGGTTTTGTTGGAGGGACTATTGGAGGGGGAACGACGGTTCCCGGGGGAATAAGGTTGGACTTGGTGTACAGGGGTCCTGGAGGTAAAGGTTGGAACAGGGCATAAGGAAGGCATATTAACTCGTGATGTGTGATGTCACGAGGTCTTGTGTAGTCGTGGTTGTGTGTTCTCTTCTTGTGACATGTGTAGTCACAAAGGCATGTGTTGCCATTTCTCGTGTCTTTATCCTTGAGTTGTTGTTGTCCTTTGTGGTCTTGGGATGTGTTCCCGTGTTATCTTTGAGAGTGATGAGTCTTGAGTTGGTGTTTACTCTTGGTTTTACACTTATATATATGTATTCCGTTTTGAAATGATTTTGTATATATATCCTATCTATGTATGATACTTAACAGGTATTGGTGGGTTACCAGCATTATTTGCTGACCGGGCGTCGTCCCATGTTTTTGTTGTGTTCTTTCAGGTGATGTCTAGTGTCCGATGGTATAGCTCCTTTCGTTTGTCTTACGGCCTGTGACCCGATTTAGCTATAGACATGTGAATTTTGGGATAGTTGTGAACCATGCAGATTTTGCCGTAGCGTTCATCTTTATTGGTGAACATGGCATAACACACCATGACTTGGATTTATGTTTATCCAGTTATCTTTTAATCTTCCGCTGTGCTAGTTGTTTAGTTGTGTTATCTGCATGTGTTAAGGCTTTTTATAGCATGTGTTTTTGGGGGGGGGGGGGGGTGTTACATCTAACCTTAAAACCCTACCCTAGCCAAGGCACCCCAACACATTTCAGGATTTCTCCATCTCTCTACACCCTTCTTTCTTGCTCTCCACTCCTCCTTCTCTCTAAGAAAACCCTATAGTTAATCTTCACGTTTCTTCAAGAGATCCAAGCCAAGACTCCAACTTTCTAACACTCCAAGGCTAGAAGTGGTAAGATCTATCTTCCTACACCTTTTCTATTCAAGATCTCCATCCTATTTCTCTAAAATCTCTCTTCTATCTTGTTGGGTTTGGGGAGTTTGATGAAGATCAAGTAGGTGTTGAGAGGCTAGGTTGATATAGAGGTGCTTGTGGTGATTTGCTGAGCTAAGAGGTAATCCATGTGCTACAAAACCTATTTTCTACTTGATAATATAAATTTCTTGCTACTCTTGATGTTGTGAGTGATTTGATACATAATCTTGTGTTTATGCATGTTTAGAGCTTGTATCTAAGGTTCATAAATGCTATTCTTTGGGCTTTTCATGTGTTCAAGTTCCCTTATTGTTGTATGTGAGGTTTTGGTGTTTTGGACTTGAACTTGGACTTTTTTGCAATTTTCCCCGAAGGGAATTTCTCTACAGGTTCGGTACACAGCGGGGGGAACGGCGGGTGGTTGTCCACCCGTGGTTCCACCCGCTGGTACACAGTGGGGGGACTCGCTGGTACACAGTGCGCAAGTTCCACAGGCCGAGGGGGCATGCTCTACAACCCTATTAGTGTAGCCCCCCACTCCCTTAGTTATGAGAATTGTCAACATAAGGGAGTAGGTATGATAGCTTCCCTAACCGAACTTAGAGCGCCGGTGGTGGCAATGCCGACCTAATCGGACTTAGAGCGTCGATGGTGTATACCGTATGTATAAAGCAGGGAAGAAGACATAAATGCAGCTCAAGAAGGCATTTTATTCATGGGTGTTCTTGTATGTTGTCTAGTACATATTCTAGAGAGAAGGAGGGAGAGGGAGTGTAGGGAGGGGAGAAGAGGAACCCCTTACAATGAGGGCTAATGCCCTTTATATAGGACTTGACCCATTGACTTTGACCCGTCAACCCGGACTTATGACCCGAACTGTTTGACCCCGACCCAAATAGGAGCACGAAGCGTACGGGGAGGCTAAACCCGGGGTATATTCCCTATCACCTATCTTGCTCGTTATCCTTATTCCATTATCATTGTCTTGTTGGGTTGATTCTATTGATATTCTTGTGTGTTGATTGGTATTGTCGAGTACATC
Source organism: Ipomoea nil (assembly GCF_001879475.1). Taxonomy (NCBI): domain Eukaryota; kingdom Viridiplantae; phylum Streptophyta; class Magnoliopsida; order Solanales; family Convolvulaceae; genus Ipomoea; species Ipomoea nil. The sequence goes on from NW_017618708.1 coordinate 3,268,473, forward strand.
TCTCGAAGAGTCGAATATTGCTTATATTCCTCATGATTTATAAAGTAGTGTTGCTTAGTGATATACTTATGTATTTCCAAGCCTCAAAATGTTTTTATCTATAAAGTATATGAATATGTATTTCAACACGTTGGAGTTGGGTTGCTTAGCATTATTGCTAATGGTTGTCTAACCTTATATTTTTCAAGTATGGTTAGTCGGTCCGAGAGCGCGTTAGATGGAGCCCCGGTTTAGACTAGCTTACCTTTCTAGTCTTAGGTTGTTTGGCCTGTGAGCCACTTGAATATTGTTGACGTACTGATGAATGATTAATTAGTTTAGCCTGTGCATCTAGGTTTGTTGGCCTAGATGTGGCATGACATCCCGTACTATAATGTTAGCTTCCGCAAAGTTTTATATCATGATGGTTAGACTTTATCTTATTTCCTAAGTTTGAATGCTTTAAATTATGTCTAATTTCGGGGATGTTATAGAAAAACATACAAATTGTGACGGCACAAATATTTGTCTGTATGTATGTTCGAATGGTAAGTGAGTCGGAAGCAAAGCACAACATTAAAAGTAGGAATGGCAATGTGCCCCGTTCCCGTAGGGGATGGGAAAAATACCGGGGATCGGGAATCGGGGACTGGGATACCTGTCCCCGAAAACTATAAAAAATAAAAAAAAAAAAAAAAAAAAAAAAAAAATATATATATATATATATATATATATATATATATATATATATATATATATATATATATATATATATATATATATATATATATATATATATATTAGAAATTAGGAATTATATTATTAGTTATTTAGTTTTATTAGATTACTTCAGTGTCTTTTTTTTCCCTCTCCGTAAGGGATTCTCTCATTCTCTCCCGTAACTAGGGTTTCGATAGCGAGGCAGTTTTCGACGGAGGTTCACGCAAGAACAACACGATCGGCAGGCTTCTAAACTGCAGACATGGCATCGTCTGAGGCTGAGATAGCAGGGCTGTCGAACAGATGGGCAGATATTGTATTGGAGGATGAGGACGCCGGTGTTGAGGCGCCGGCGGTCGACGATGGCGCAACGGCAGTAGCGGATTCTTGGGTGGTGGTCGTCCGTTTTCTGACTCAACGGTTGATCAAGGTTGAGTATATGCGACAGGTTATGGCCTCGGCATGGAAACCGGTTAGTGGTGTGCATATCACGGAGCTCCAACCGAATCTTTTTCAATTTGTATTCCATCACATAACGGATGTCCGAAGGGTTATGGATGAGGGACCGTGGTCCTTTGAGAATTGTACGCTGCTGTGTAAGGATGTGAAGGATGGTCAGTTGCCGGAGGATATGGTGCTTGATACTGTGGATTTATGGGTGCAGGTGTACAACCTGCCAGTTGGTTATAATACGGTACCGGTACTTGAACAGACAGGGAACTTTCTGGGGAAATTCTTAAAGATCGATGAAAGACAAATGAAGGGGCCGCTCAAAGCTTTCTACCGAATTAGGGTTTGTATGTCTATGGATAAACCCCTGAAGAGAAGGATGAAATTGATTCGCCGGGACAAGTCTTGGGGATGGGTGAATTTCAAATACGAGAGACTACATACTTTTTGCTTTTTCTGTGGACTTTTGGGGCATTCGGAAAAGTTCTGTTTGAAAGCTAGAAACTCGACTTTGACTCCTGAACAATATCCTTATGGTGTATGGATGCGAGCTGGTCAGGCAAGAGGACCACGGCCAGTCGGTGAGTCATGGCTACTAACCGCGGATGATCCACCGATCCGCCTGGAACCCGTGAGGGAGGCGCCGGAAAATCCGGCAGTAACAGAACAAGGCCGAACGGAGGAGGAGGAGGAGGGGGTAACGGTGGTGGCTAAGCGTCGCAGGCAGGATAATAGACAATTGGCTGATACGAATATTAACATGGCAGATAGCTCAAAAAACTTGCATCAGGCGGGCTCTGGTTCCCAGACCCGCCCACAACAATGAGTACTCTGAGTTGGAACTGTCGTGGCTTGGGCAATCCACGGACAGTTTGGGCAGTTGTGGACATGGTGTCCAAGAAGAAGCCTGATTTTATATTTTTGATGGAAACGAAAGTGGCACGAATACATGCAGAATGTGTTCGTGTTAAGATTGGTTACGAGGGTCTTTTTTATATTAATAATACAGGCCGTAGTGGTGGTTTAGCATTGCTTTGGAGGAAGAATAATACTGCAAGATTACTGGGTTACTCGAAGACACACATTGATGTGGAGGTTGATATAAGTGGTTTTCCGAATTGGAGAATGACTTGTTACTATGGCTATCCAGAACGTACACAGAGGACTGAGTCATGGGATCTATTGAAACAGTTTGCAACACAATCTGAGCTACCCTGGGTTGTGATTGGCGACTTTAATGATCTCCTGTATCAGTATGAGAAGAAAGGAGGAAATCCACATCCGAACAGTCTCTTACGCGGCTTTGGAGAGACTATTGATCAGTGTGGTTTGGCACAGTTACTAATGAGTGGTAATCAGTTCACATGGCAAACGGGCAAAGGCACTCCTGGATGGATTCAGGAAAAGCTAGATAAGGTACTAGTCACTAACCGCTGAAGGGATCTTGTAAATGGGGTCACGGTTGCAAATCAATGGACTAGACGGTCAGATCACTCAGCTATTTTCATGGGGATTCGACAATATGGGAATAGGAGGGGTGGGGGCCGAAGATTTCGGTTTGAGATGGCATGGCTCTATGATGAGGGATGTAGAGCGGTAGTTGCTGACTCATGGGAGGAAGGAAGGGATAGGGGAACACAAGGTTGTATTGCACATTGTGGAAACCGGTTAACCCGATGGGGGCGGGGGGGGGGGGGGGGGAGACCGTTACCATAAGTTTGGGGAAAAGATTGAGCAGCTCCGGAGAAGGCAAGATCAACTCAAGGGATGTACTGATCATGCATCCCTGGATGAGTATAACCGCCTGGAAACGGACCTATGCCAAGTGGAGATGCAGGAGGATGCATACTGGAAGCAGAGGGCCAAACAGCACTAGCTCAAGGATGCTGATGCCAACACGAAATTTTATCACAGGTATGCCTCGAACCGAAGGAATAAGAATACTTTAATTAAAATTATGAATGGTCGTGGTGAATGGATGGAAGGGGATGATATGGCGGGTGTAGTTCTGGATTATTTTAAACACATTTTTACAACTAATAATCCCATAAGCGGTGATCTGATCTATAACAATATTACGCCACGAGTCACTCAGGCACAGAATGAGTTATTAATGCGGCCCTTTGAGATTGGTGAGGTGAAAGATGCACTATTTGAAATGTATCCTGATAAGGCACCAGGGCTGGATGGGATGAACCCGGGTTTTTATCAAAATTTTTGGGATATTGTGGGGGGTGATATCTCGTCTTTTATTGTGGACTGTCTGAATGCAAGCTCATTGCCACCTGGTTTGAATAATACCGATGTTGTATTAATTCCTAAGAAAGATGTTCCTGATCAGGTCACTGATTTGAGACCAATTGTGCTTAGTAATGTGATTTATAGAATTATGGCCAAAATGATAACCCGGAGGATGAAACCCCTAATGGATAGTATTATATCTTAATCCCAGAGTGCTTTTATACCAGGTAGGTTGATAACGGATAATATTTTGATTGCCTCAGAGGTTGGCCATTATTTGAACAGGAAACAGTGTGGAGTGGTGGGTTGGAGTGCCTTAAAACTAGATATGGCGAAAGCTTATGATCGGATGGAATGGCCTTTTTTGAAAGGTATGATGACGGCCCTCGGATTTAATGATAAGTGGATTGATCTTATTATGATGTGTGTTACGACGGTATCCTATAATTTCCTGGTGAATGGGACACGGAGTGAATCACTAATACCAACCAGGGGCTTAAGACAGGGGGATCCATTATCTCCGTACCTGTTTATAATTTGTGCTGAAGGACTCTCTATGTTGTTACAACAAGCACAAGGAAGGGGTTTAATACATGGATGTAGAGTATCAAGGGGTGCTCCGCCTATCTCTCATCTTTTCTTTGCTGATGATAGCTTATTGTTTTTAAAGCAACTGTGCAGGAGGCAAATGAAATTAAAGGATGCCTGGCTCTATATGAAAGTCTGTCTGGGCAAGCTGTTAATTACCATAAATCCAGTATATGTTATAGTAAGAATACAACAGAGGAGGTCAAGGAAAATGTGGCACAAGTTTTGGGTGTGGTTCAGGCTCCTAACTTTGGGAAGTATCTTGGATTGCCATCATTCATTGGAAGAAATAAGAAAGCGGCATTTGCTTATATAGAAGACAAGATCAGACCAACAAGAAACTATTATCACGGGCAGGAAAAGAGATCTTATTGAAAAGTGTGGCTCAGGCTATGACCAACAATGAGTGTTTTTTTATTGCCTACTAATATCTGTATGGCTATTGAGCGGTTGATGAATAGGTATTGGTGGGGCTCAGGGACTGACCAGAGAGTCCATTGGAAAGCCTGGGATAAGTTATGTATTCCAAAGAAGTATGGTGGATTGGGTTTTAAAGATCTAAGAGCTTTCAATGTGGCACTATTGGGAAAGCAAGCTTGGAGACTATTGACCAATACAGACTCTTTGGTTTCTAAAGTTTATAAGGCAAGATATTATCCTAACCAACCTTTTACTGATGCGGTTCTTGGAAACAATCCAAGTCACTGTTGGCGGAGCATTATGGCGGCTAAGAGTTTAATTTGTAGTGGGGTGAGAAGACGAATTGGGAACGGAAATTCTACCTTTGTGTGGGGACACCCGTGGTTGCAAGATGAAGATGACCCCATGATCCAAACAGAAATGCCACCCCAACTGAGTAATGCCAGAGTAATCAATTTAATTAACCAAGATACAGGCACTTGGGATTATGATTTACTTACTGATATTTTTGGGCCCGGTGATGTGAGTAGGATTCTAAAAATACCAGTCTCCCCAAGCTATGATGATATGTGGTATTGGCATGGGGACCCCAAGGGCAATTACACGGTTAAACATGGGTATAGGTGTATGGTGGGGAACTATGAAAATATTGCAAATGTGGGATTTGCGAAGTGGCTCACATTGTGGAAACAAAAAATACCACCCAAATGGAAAACCTTACTATGGAGGGCTTTGAGTGATATTCTTCCTACTACCCAAAACTTGCTTATAAAAAGAGTGGAGATTGATCCGGTGTGTGCCATGTGTGGAGTTGCAAATGAAGATAAATATGCATACATTGGTTTCGTGTGATTTTACAAAGACCATTTGGGCACTATCTAACTTTCCATCTACAAATATTGTGACAAATATTTTTTATGAATGGTTTAGTGAAATATTAAATATTCTAGATTCTGATGGTATTGCCTACGCAGCTACAATTATTTATCATGTATGCCGGAAATAGTACAGTCCACAATGCCGCACCCAGCCACACTCCAACGCAACCACCACCATCCAAGTGCTATGTCGATGCTGGATATCGTCACACGGACAACACAGCAACGGTAGGAGTGGTAATGCTAGGACCGGGTGGTCAATTTATCTCAGCGTACTCCGCACCTTTGCCACATTGTTTTTCCCCACTCATGGCCGAGGCATATGCTTTTAAGGAAGCTCTTTCTTGGCTACGCGAGCGTGGAGAGCAAAATATAGAGCTTTATACAGATTGCCAGGTACTGCAGAGTTACTTAACGACACCACAGCTGCTGACACGATCGTATGTTGGCTATGCAATTAATGGATGCAGGAATTATTTATCTACTTTTAATTATTGTCATGTTAACTTCTTACCTAGATCGCAGAATATTTTAGCACATAGTTTAGCTACTACAGCTTTCCAGTATGACACAGCTATGTATTGGGATACTATCCCACCTGACGCTATTTCAACTTATCTATGAATACAACCCATTTGTTGACCTTCAAAAAAAAAAAGATTACTTCAGTGTCACCGCTTAAATAATCTACTTAATTTAATTTATAAAATTAAAATCTAAAACATAAACAATTAAACATCGCTAACTACTCAGTACTATACTATAGTTTTAAAAATAACTCTATTAGAACTTTGGATTTCATTTTTTTCTTTTTGTATTTTTAAAAATTGTCTTAATTTGAGACTTTGACTATAGGTTGATCAAGGATAGGGATTCCGTGTTCCCGCCAAATTCCCCGCGAGGGCGGAGAAGGGGAATTTTTTCAATTCCCCGCCGGGGACGGGGATGGGGACGGGGTCGGGGTAGCGGGGACGGGGACCTACTCCGCCACATTGTCATCCCTATTAAAAGGAGAGGTTTTTTTTTTTTTTTTTTTTTCTCTTAGTATGTTGCATCAGAGACACAATAACAAAAGACGCATTGGTATATCACCGCACACAATAATAGAAAACCCGCACTTAAAAGGATCCACGGCTCTTTATGTACGAGTTGCGAAATGGTTAAACATGTCGGGTAACGAAATAGCGTCAATAGTTAAGATAAAGTGCATTGTAAGAAGAAAACAATAATGCGAATTATTATACAGCACAAGGTAGAAGAAGAAGGAAAGAGATAGGGTGAGGGCGGAAGGAGGAGTATGGAAAGACACGTGTATGTGAAAAATAATTCCGGCAAAAAACGTTTAGAAGAAAAACACAACCAATGTCGGCATCTAAGTTGCTCGAATGTATGCATTTCGCATGAAAAGTACTGGGAAACAACATTACTGGCAAACAAGAATTGCCCATAAAATATATAATTCTTACAAATATAACACAAATAAACACGAAGACAAAACGCATTTCTCAAAAGAAATGGAACACGACAAAGGTTAAATTAATACATATCAACATAGTTAGTTTGAGATAACGTAACGATCAACAATCAAGCAACCATACTGATACATTTTCTTCTTTGCATATCGGAACAATAAAAATATATATAGTCGGTGTTTTTTTGTGGACGGATTCGCCCCTTTTGCGACGTATACAATATAATCAGTTTGAACTTGGAAAAAAAGAGTCAAAATAAACAAATACGCCCAAATAGTTGTGAAATTCTGGAAAGCTCTCGTTAATAATAAGATAAGGAAAAGATAAATAATTTCGAACCGCTAAGAATATAATGAGAAGCCATGTTTTCTTGATCCACATGAGCTTCATTAATACAACAAACTCAGACGAACGTATGCATAACAGTAAGTGAGATGTCAGCGAAGCAGGAAGAACTTACACGGGGAAAATGCAACGGCAAGGGAGAGAAGTCTTTCTACGCACGGAGTCGTCCGAGGGAACATTAGAGCACTCACGCGTGAAATTGTGAACAAAGGTTATGAAATGTTATGCAAAATTGTAAAAAAGGACAAACGATTGGAGGAGATAACTTATAAAAATGATTAAAAATTAAATAAAATATATTTTAAATAACATATTTACAACTTCCAAGATACGCATCTAATCAAACTGCACAATTTGATCTATGTATTAAAAAAAATTTAAAAAAAAAAAAGGAAAATACAAACGGCAAGTCGGCAAGTCAAGAAACAGTAACACATGTCGGACCTCACGGTGTAATTCACTAGGAAAAAAAATAAATAAATACGAATAAATAACTCTAGAAGGACTCGCTCCCCGACTCCTCGGTGTCTTCATCAGACTCTTCATCGGCTCTTCCTCGGCTAGAATTGGCCTCAAGCTGGTCCAACCTCTGGTTAACTGCGACGGACGACGTCTTCATAAAAGCGAAGCAACTGAACCAACTACTCAAACTACAAGCTAACAACCATGGCAAACAAGAGAGAACGACTAAACGCACAACTGAGCAAACAAATACGAACGAACCTACTAACAAAACAAGCAAGGGACGCAACAAGGTTCCACAACGAAAATGGTCAGCTTGTGAAACGGATGACAAAGCTTAAGAAATGGGTTGCAAACGAGGTTTTAAGCAACAAAGGTGTTCGCCACTAACCAACGTTAGAGAAAACAAGGGTTTAAAGTAAGGTAGTAAGATTGATAGGCTTGGTCACAACGAAGTTCAACACCAAAACCGTCGGTTAACAAAACGAGAGACAAGACTTAGAGATAGGTTGAGGGTTCACAAAGGTAAGACAAGAAAGAAAGATAAGGCGATAGATAAAAGATTTACCGAAAAGGAAAGCTAACTTCACACCGAGCCTAATTCCTGCTCAAAACTAGCCAACGATCTACTCAAAACAAGAAGGCTCAGCTAAGGAACAAGCCACAAATAGAAACTGACACCACAAGAACTCTAAACTAGATCACTTGGGATCACAGAACCAGGGTTGCATCTTCAACTGTCCTCCGCTGACTTCTTCAACCAAAGGAAACGAGGTACTCACACTACACAACTTGAGCTCGGCATCTGCTTGAACTTGATCCGTCACTTCCGACAAAGGCTGCAACTGCTAGATCCAAAACACGAGTTGGATGTCCTTCTCTCCGGCTCTAGGGTGAACTTGATGCAGGCTACCGACTTAACACTTGCTTTAGCACACCACTTCCAACTCTCTACAAAGCAACGCTTGAAACCTCAAAACTTCGGTCCGGATGAAAGGTTCAAAACAGGAACGGTAACATAGGAGAAACGTAACTCAGGGGAAAGAAGGCTTACAAGAAGAGATTCGGTTCAACGTTAAAGATTAGAGTGAAGGGTTTTAAGGTTCAGAAACTCAAGGACCACGTTACTTAGGAGTAGGATCAAAGTCATCAAAGTTGCAACTTAGGAAATAAGGTTGCCACCTTGCACAGAATCGTTAGAAGCGAGGAATACAAGAACGAGGTTCGATTCAAAGGGGAAGATCAAGGTGAGAGTTTAGGTTCAACAATTCAAAGACCATGTTGATTAAGAAGAGAATAAAGGTAAACAAGGCTACAACTTAAGAAGTAAGGAATCAAAATGGGGTTTTGGGGAGTTGAAAAGGATTTCCCCACAGAGGGTATCCGATTTGAGCTCAAGGATAGCGATAATTAGGAAGGGAATTAAGATTGTCAAAGTCACAACTTAGGAAAGATGAGGTCGTAACCTTGAACAGAGTCAAATCAAGAGAGGAACAAGAACGAGGTTTGAAAAGACAGGAAGGATTTCTCAAGAAGAGGCAAGGAATTCGACGAGAGAAAGAGAAGAAGATCGGCTTCATGGGGTGAAAGGGTTCACGACTTCCGATGAAACTTCGGCTTGAAGCTGACCACTACGCTTGACGAACTGAAGGCTCTCCACCTCGACTCAACGCGGCTTTAACTCTTAGACCTTGCCAGATTCCTTCATAAGTTGATGTCACTGCCGCCATGCACAAGATGGTTTGGAAAGAACACAAGAACGAGGTTCAGAAGAAAATGATCATTTGGCAAAAAGGGTGATTGGGTTAGTCTAAAGGAAAGAAGAGATTTACGAGGGTCAAGGCAACACTCAAACAAGCTAACGCCCGAAGCTAACACGCAGGAAAGGAACAAAGACGAAGGAAGGTGCAACAAAAGGGTACAAGAGCTTACTTCAATGGTTCCCACTTGCATCTGCTTCACGACTATGGATCTTGTTTTGCCGAGGTCCCAACTTCGTACATAGGTCCTGGTTGCTACTTCCACTTAGCCCATTGTTGCTTCCACTTCGATGCTTACTTCTCGACCGGGGCCTTACACTACCAACTAGTTTTGAGTCCACTGAAGTCTTCTTCTTAACTCTGCACTCAAAGGACCGATGACCCTTCTTGCCACAAGCGAAGCACTCTATCGGTTTCCCAAGACAGTCGATGCCGGGGTGGTCACCTCTACAATTCTTTCAAACGGAGCGCCTTCCCTTAGCCTTGATCTTCTGGCTTGGTTTGGGAGCCTTACCTCTCTTAGAGTCGTCTCTTTGCAGGCTTCTTGTTGATCCAACACTAGTAGCCATCAAACTCCTAACCACAGGTGAAACACTTTCGTCAAGCTTCTTCTTACAGTTCTCCCGGATTCCTTTTTGAACTTGCTGAACTCGGTAGGGGTCGACTGTACAAAGGTAGGCCTCCTTGACACGAGCAGGATAGCACCGTTCACGTAACTTAACCTTCAGGTCCTCCCAACTGAAATCCGGATCTTGTCTACAAGCTGGTCTTTCAAGCATCCACCACGAATCCGCTTCTTGCCTAAGGTAGAACATAGCTAACTCCACCTGGCGATCCTCTGGGCAAACCACCGCTTCGAAGATCTTGTCAAACATTCGGATCCACTCGTCCAGCACTGCGGGATCTTCTTCACCGGCGAAGATCGGGGGATAGAGACTTGCAACTTGGCGTACTACGTCACGATTCCTATTCCGAAGAGGATGGTTGTTGAGGAGGGCGTTGCTTAGCGTCTGGGTGATCTGTGTCAGTTGATGGAGACTTTGAGCTAACTGTCCACTGGTGACTGCTTCTGAAGACCTTGCACGACGTCTCGATGATGTCATCCTTGACTTTTACAGCAATAGCACAATAACGGGAGGAAACTTAGGACCCGCACCCTTACCTAGTGCCTTAACTAAAGAGAACCAAAGCTAAAAAGAAAACAAAGCACAGAAAACACAACAGAAAACGACACAAGAACTCACAACCTCACCGCGTGTTCTAAAGTCCTAAGCCTAAACACTTAGATTCTTACGGTCATCTTAAGGTCTCAAACCACACTTAGCCACTTAGAAGTCTAGACTTATCAACCTAGGCTCTGATACCAACTATAACACCCCATAATTTTCCAAGCTAATTAAAGCCTTAAATATGCAGATATCTAAACAAAACATCAGACACAGCGGAAGACTGAAAGAGGAATATATATAAACTGGAAGAAAAGGGGTGCTATGCCACGCTCATCTAGAGATGAACACACAGGCTAACATCTGCATGATTCAACATCTAAAACCATACATGTTCAAGTACTAAGTCTATACTGGGCTCACAGGCCACAAAACACATGAAAGGAGCTACACTAGCTGGCACTAAACCACGCTCTCGTCTAAACATCACCTGAAAGAAACACATAAAAGATGGGACGACGCCCGGTCAGCGAATAATGCTGGTAACCCACCAATACATGTGAAATATCATGTATAGATAAGATATACGTTTGTAAAGTCATTTGCGAAACGGAATACATATATATAAGTTCAAAACCAAGAGCAAAGGTCAACACAAGACTCAAAGCACTCACAACAAGATAAGGGAACACATCCCAAGACCACAAAGGACAACAACAACTCACAAGGACGACCCAAGGTATAATCTATCATCACACAATAGATTAACACCCGACATGCATAACACAAGAGATAGGACACAACCAACGGCAACACATGCCAAGGCAACACTTGCCTTTGTGACAACACATGTCACAAGAAGAGAACTCACAACAACGGCTACACAAGTCTTCGTGACATCACCCATCACGAATTGATATGCCTTCCTTATGCCCGGTTCTAACCTTATGGCTACCCCCAACCTTATGTCTAGTTCCAACCATTACCTCCAGGACCCCTGTACACCAAGTCCAGCCTTTTTCCTCCGAGGACCGTCGTCCCCATCCGCTAACAACCGCCAACCAAACCACCAATTCATAGTACACGAGGGTACCGATCACACACATGGCAACACATGCCTCCCAAGAAATACGTGATCCTTACACAAAGGTCACAACTCCATAATCACGTCATGGCAACCATGAGGACCACTACAATACCTTGGTGACTAGTGTTCCATACCACTAATCGTGCAATCCAGGTAAAGCCACACACACATCACACCTCAACAAGAATCAAACAACGGATCACAATGAAGATATGAAACCATACTCAATCAAGGAATGGATCACAGTCCAACAACAACGATGATTAACACAAGTCATCATCAACAATAGGAAGGTACAAACAGCACACACACTAGCATTTAAACACCGAACTAGCATGCTCATCAAACGAGTAAACCAAACGTAGTTCCGAAGAACACACAAGACTCATCACGGTTCAACGAAACACAATGTTGAATACTTAGCACGATTTAAGACACCAAAACCTACATGGATTCATACCATATAGTTCTAGACATACGAAACATCAAGAAGACAGTCAAAGAGTTCCATAAAAGAACATCGGGAAGTCAAAAGACCAAATACCGAGTCAAAAGAATCACGAGGAACAAATCCCCGCCAAACCACATTACGTACCCCGCAGGTGGGCCCACGGGTAGACCCCTACCCGTGGTTCCGCCCGCGAGTACATACCCACATCCATGCTTGTACCCCGCGGGTGGGCAGTGGGTGGACGCCTACCCGCTGTTCCGCCCGCGGGTACGTACCTGTACACCAAATAATCCCTTCGGGGATTTTCAACACCAAGCTCAAATTCTAGTCCAAAACATGCCAAATCTCACCAAATACAACAAAATGACTTGAATCAAAGGAATAGCCAAGCAATGGCATACAAGAACCCTAAACACAAGCTCTAGATATGCATTTTCACAAGACAATGCATAAACACTCACATTTCATAGCAAAATCACATGTAGAATCCAAGAATCATCAAATAGGTAAGCAAAATAGATTTTGTAGAGCATGGGTTACCTCTTGTAGACAAAAACCTTCACTTAACACTTCACCAAGCTCCTAATAAGGCTCACCCTCCAAACCCACTTCAAGAACACACCAAAAAGATCATAAAGATTCTATCTTTAAGAAAAGACACCTTAGAAAACACTAAAAACACAAGATGAACATAGATCTTACCCTCCTAGATGCCCAAATGTATGAAAGGTAGAATCTTGGAGACAACTCTTGAAGATTTGACAAAGCGTCAACTTGGCTTGGAAGAAAAGCTATCTACCTTTTTAGAGAGAATGTAGAACTAAAGTTTGGAAAGTGTAAGGAGAGAAATGAGGAGTGTCTACTAGGTTAGCTTGCATTACTAACACAAGGTGAAAAGTCATGAATACCCTTACTAACATAAAGAGGTGTAAGGGAACAAGGGAACTCCTTACAAAGCTTAAGGTACAACCTTGACTTTGGGGTTGACTAGTCAATTACTAGTCCCCGACTATTGAATTTTTAGGAATTTAAGGAATTAAATTACCAATTGAATTAGGATTAATTACTTAATTAATCCCTTAATCGAATTTGGATTACGGGGTGTCACAGAAAGCTTGTGGCTAAGCTTGGGTATGTTCCGTTTTCTTTTGTTTGTTTCGAATCTAATATGTCAGAAGTTAATACCAATTCATGGTGGGTTGACTCTGGTTCAACAATCCACATTGCAAACTCTTTGCAGGATATGACAAAACTGAGACAGCCGATGGGAACTGAGTGTAGCATCTTCTCTGCAGACAAGATTGCATCACCAGTCGAAGCTGTCGGAGTTTGCACTTTTAGTTTTGGACAATGGTTTTGTATTGACGTTAGAAAAGACATTTTATGTTCCTAGTTTTTCTAGGAACTTAGTTTCAATATCTAGACTTGTACCCTTTGGTTATTATTTTGAATTTAATACCAATGATTTCAAATTATTTCATTATTCTACTTGTGTTGGTACTGGTACATTGTCTAATGGTCTTTTCCGTCTTAAATTAAAGAATGATTCAGTTTACAATTCTTTACATGTTCAAAATGGCACCAAACAGTGCAGTATTAACGACAATTCATCAATGTTGTGGCATTGGAGATTAGGACATATCTCCCTTGAGCGTATTAAAAGGTTAGTAAAGGATGGAGTACTTTCTACTCTAGACTATACTAACTTTGAGACTTGCATTGACTGCATTAAGTGTAAGCAGACAAACAAGTCAAAGAAATGTGCCAATAGAAGTACAACGTTGTTGGAAATTATTCATACTGACATATGTTGTCCTGACATGACAATACTTGGTCAAAAATATTTCATCACCTTTATTGATGACTTCTCAAGTTTTTCCTATGTGTATTTACTTCATCATAAACATGAAGCATTGGATGTCTTTAAATCATTTAAAGCTGAAGTTGAAAACCAATGTAACAGGAAAATACACATAGTTAGGTCTGATAGGGGTGGTGAATACTATGGTAGATATACTAAGAGTGGACAAGCACCTAGTCCATTTGCTAAGTTTCTTCAAGAGCATGGGATTGTTGAAAGAAGAAATGGTGTAGCTGGAAGAAGAAACCGGACCCTTCTGGATATGGTTCGGAGTATGCTTAGCAACTCTAAGCTTCCGAAGTCGTTGTGGGATGAAGCATTTAAGACGGAAACGTATATATTAAACCGTGTTCCAACCAAGGCTGTCCCTAAGACACCATTTGAGTTATTCAAAGGTTGGAAACCGAGTTTGCAACATATGCGTGTTTGGGGATGTCCGTATGAGGTGAGGATATATAACCCACACGAGAAGAAACTTGACCCAAGGACGATTAGTGCTTTCTTTATTGGATATGCACAATCCTCTAAGGGCTATAGGTTCTATTGTCCATCTCATACTACTAGGATACTGGAATCAAGGAATGCTAAATTTCTTGAAGATGACTTGATTAGTGGGAGTGATCGGTTTAAGGACTTAGTTCTTTCCTTCGATTATATTGACTCTCGACCTTCTACGTCATCTGGTGGGGTTGTACTTAAACGCAGTGCTCCTTTAGTTCTTCTTGTAGATATATCACCTACTGTTGAGGATCAGCCTTTAGAAGAACCAATTCAGGACTTACAGTAATCGCCTGAACTAGATTTCGAACCAATGGTTGAACCAACTCAGGATATACAGCAAGATTTTGAACCGATGCAGACTGAACCAATTCAAGAACTGCCACCAGTTCCTGAAGAGGTAGTTGACCCGCAGCCTGTGCAAGGCGGTGGAGGTCCAACCTTAAGACGGTCTACTCGGATAAGGCGCTCAGCAGTTCTTAGTTATTATGTTTCGTATCTAAAAGAATCTGACATATGGGCATAAAATGACCTTGAAACTTTCTCTCAAGCCACAAATTGTGCACAGTATGACTTTTGGTTGGAATCCATGAAGGATGAAATGAATTCCATGAAGGATGAAATGAATTCTACGAAGGATGAAATGAATTCCTTGGGTTTAGGCAGATGGACAATTTAGATGTTGTCGGTTATTCAGACGCGGACTTCGCTGGCTGTGTTGATTCTCGAAAATCAACTTCAGGGTGCGTCTTTATTATGGCCAGTGGGGCTATCTCATGGAGAAATGTTAAACAGTCCTTAATAGCTACTTCTACCATGGAAGCCGAGTTCGTTTCCTGTTTCGAGGCTACTTCACAGGGTGTTTGGCTAAAGAATTTTATCTATGGGCTTAGAATTATGGATTCTATATCTAAGCCATTGAAAGTCTATTGTGACAACTCAACTACAGTCTTCCTGGCTAAGAATGACAAAAGTGGGAGTCGAATTAAGCACCTCGACGCCAGGTTCTTAGCCATTACTACTGAGTTGGTGTTAACAGATCCCTTGACTAAATGCATGTCTTCACTTAAATTCAAGGATCTGGTTCAGAAAATGGGACTTTCATCCACTTTGTGATTTGTATTATACATTCAGTTTCAATAAAATTCTTTGGCATTCAGACATTTTCTCAATTAAGTGTGTACACCTTCATTTGCTTCATATTGATGAGAAAATGTACTTCAGGAACTTTGAATAAACATAGGGTTTATTTCATTGGGTTTTGTTTCCTAATTAAGTGCTCACTGGCAGTTTGCATTTGATCATAATAGATACTACTCGCGCTAATGAGAACGTATCAATATGGTTTGTGTTTTTCTGTTATTGAGTGGTAGTGCTTGCACCAAGTGGGAGAATGTAACGTTTTATCCGTTACTATTATTATAACATTAGGATAAGTTATAATAATATTCAGTATTTGATATGTGGTGCAACACTAATAACCTAATAGCTAGACTACCATTATGATTAGGAGTCTAGTTAGGGTTTAGGAGACCTAAAGACATACAACCACAATGATGGTCAGTGGTTATATAAGGTCACTAGTCCTCTCACTGCTCACATTACATACCTCATACACCATCTAGAAAGAGCTGAGTAAAGTGAGAGACAAAATACTCCCGTTACCTCTACAGCAGTCCGGATCGTTCAACCGTCTCAAGAACTATGGCGGGAGGTTAGTCGATCCTGTATCACATATTATATGCATGTGATATATTTAAGTCTAACAAAAATGACATCTTTTCTCACTAGCTTCATCTCAGTACTTGTTATTACTATATTGGTAAAAGTCTCTTAATTTAAATTTTTTATCATTTGTAATTAATAATTATTCATTAATTAATTATATGTTTATATCTAGGTTCAAAGTGGGCTCAAGATGAAAAGTATGAATTTTTATTTGAGAGAAATGTCAAACTCCGAGAGGATATCAATACAATTTCATTACTTAGCGAGACTGTCGGACTACTAGTAACAATTATAATTTTTCATTACAACCATCAAATATTCTATCTTTTTAATTTTTGTCCTAATTGTTCATTGTTTTTTTTGTTGGTAGAATTATGGGGAGTATTTTGAAAAAGTAGGAGAAGGAGTTATTGGACCAGTAAAGTTAGTTGAACCAAATGGTGAAGGGTTGGATTTATCGAAAAACACATGGACATATATATGGTCGGATTACATGGAATTTTTAAAGGGCTTTTCGAACTCGATGACTCCAATAAGCTAATATGGCATAAATCTGACTTCCAAACAAACAGGATGTTTATTTGGTACAAGGTAACTTAATCTATATAGTACTCTCTCCATTCTCAGCACACAAATTTAAAATAATAATAATAACTTTGTCACGGGCATAGAGCCCTTACCCTCATACGTGGTTTGCCCTGCTAAGGGCTCATCAGGGGAACGACAATAGGTCCCCAAACTTAATTGGGTCGGCGTGCTTAACTCGCCAGACCTTAGCATCTAAGGCAGAACAACCCTTACTGCTATTATCGCCCCCCACGTCTTATGGGGGGATAACCAACCACTTGAAACCATGCGGTCGAACAGCGAGTACTGAGAGACCGAGCTTGTGCTTATTTTCTTGCAGACATTCTTTAAGACCCCACCGGGTGAAGACGCTGTGGTGCTGGATTTGATCGGAATGGGGAAGGGAGTCGCATGGGTGAATGGACACAACATTGGCAGATATTGGTCATCCTTGCCAAATTCAATGGTTGCCCTAAGTGCGACTATCGCGGAAACTATGGCGGCTCAAAATGTGTAACCGGTTGTGGACAACCTTCGCAAACATGGTACCATGTCCCACGTTCCTTCCTTCGTAATGGCAAAAACCAACTGGTTTTGTTCGAAGAGATGGGCGGTCGTCCTCAACAAGTAACTGTCCAAACTGTCGTCCCAGGAAGCATATATGCCAAAGTACAAGAAGGAAAAACGTTGGAACTGTCTTGCCAAGGTAGAAAGATGTCAAAGATTAAGTTTGCTAGTTTTGGTGAACCAAGGGGTAGTTGTGGGTCGTTTGAAAGAAGCGATTGTGATGCCACCGGCCAATACCATGGAAGTGGTTCAATTGGCTTGTGTGGGGAAGGAGAAGTGACTATCATTGTCTCTGATGCCTTTTTCCCTACTGCAACTTGCAGTAAATCCAACATGAGAAGCCTTGCCATTGAATTAAGCTACTTGTTATTAGTTAGTGATTTTAATTTTTAATTTGTGGTAAGTGTGTTGGTTGGCTTAGCTAGCTAGCTTATATTAGATTTGGTTAGGTTGCCTTGTTTTTTGTCTAGATTATATTTTAGATTCGATTAGACTAGACTGGCTGTTTTATACTTTTATTCATGTATTTTAATTTGAGCAAATACCAATTTTGGTCCCACGAGTATTAGCAAAATGACAGTTTTGATCCACATGTTTAATTCATACCAATTTTCATCCACGACTAAAACATGACTATTGTTTTAATGCCAATTTTCATCCATGGCTATTGTTTTAGTGCCAAAATTCATCACGCGATCACTCATTCGTTTAAGACATGCCAATTTGAGCATGAATAATGAGATTTAAGCCCCAAGATCGATCTCAATTCGCAGTTCTCCTCCTCATTCTATCTTAATTTGAGGAGGAGAATTGTGAATTGAGATCGATCTTACAGCTTAAATTCATTTATTCATGCTCAAATTGGGATCTTAATTTGAAAAAGACAAGAGTAAATACCGGCAGAGGTCCTCCGACTTTGGTGGCACTGCCACTTTTAGTCCTCAACTTTTAAATCAACCACTTTTAGTCCTCTTGCTTTTTGTTTCTAGCCATCTATGGTCCTTTCGTTAAACTTGATCATCTAATTCCGTTTTCTAAAAGATAATTCAGTCCTTTCATAATTAATTTATTAATTATTATGTTTAATTTCCTAGCAGAATAGTCAAACAATGGTTTCCCAGCTATGAAGGTGTACAAAACCAGCTCGTGAATCAAAATGGTGTACAAAAGCTGGTACGAAGGTTGTGCCAAAACGACGTCGGGATATCTCGGTATGACTCGACCAACATAATAATTAATAAATTAATTATGAAAGGACTGAATTATCCTTGAGAAAACGACATTAGACGGTCAAGTTTAACGGAAGGACCATAGATGGCTAGAAATAAAAAGTAAGAGGACTAAGAGTGGTTGATTTAAAAGTTGAGGACTAAAAGTGGCAGTGCCACTAAAGTCAGAGGACCTTTGCTGGTATTTACTCAAAATACAAATACCCTTAATAATTTAATATTTCGGCATATCTGAAACGGATGGAGGACCGGTGTGATGAACAATAGTCGTGGATGTAAATTGGTAGGAATTAAACATGTGGACCAAAATTGTCATTTTGCTAATACTCGTGGGACCAAAATTGGTATTTGCTCTTTTAATTTAGAGAAAATTACACTTTTGGTCCTATGACTATAGAGGTCTTGTTAATTTCAGTACTTGACTTTAAAAACTAACAATTTAGTCCCGTAACTATGCAATTTTTAACACATTTGGTCCTCCCGGCCAAATCACCTCCCAAATGTTACCAGAAAAATATAAACTATATTTAATTATTTAATCATGGGGTAAATCCGTCATTTCACGTCTTCTTCTTCCTTCCCCTCCCTTCTTCTTCGTTCTTCTTCTTCCTTCTTGCAGCGACGGCCGGAAACTCAACTCTGGGCTACAAGACAGCAAAAATAGAGGTGGCATATGATGAATTCTTCGCCGGCAGATCACGTTGAAATCACCGAATATTCTATCCTCTCCGGCTTAGCCATGGGAATGAGGATTCTGATTCAGACCACTTTTTTTATCTAATTAATGTCTAGCTTAAATTTAATCATGATACATACATATATAATATATGTATGTTTCATGATTAAATTTAAGCTAGCCATTAATTACGAATGCCCCAACCTGCATGTACAGATAAACGGTGGTCCAACCAAGGACGAAGCCAGAAATTCGGTTGAGGGGGGAGGGGGGGGGGGGGGGGCAAAGAAGTATGGACGGATTCAGAATTTATTTCAGTAAAGGCGAAACATTAAAACAAAAGAGATAATTAAAAAAACACATCTCTTTATTAATATAAAAGAATGTTATATATATGTGTGTATGTATTAAATATTAAAAAGCTATTAAAAACGTGATTGTGTTGAAATCATAGAGAAGGAGTAAAAAAAAAAATGTTGAAGCCAACTATAAAAATATGTTATTACCAAAATTTGAACTCTTACCCTTTATCATAACTCAACATATGCTTAACCAACTCATCTAAATCACCTCTTATTAACATTTAATAGTTTTATTTTACTAATACTAACACATATACTATATATATACATATATACATACAAATATTATATATGGGGTGGGGTGGGGTGGGGTGGGGGGGGGGCAGCAGCCCCCCTTTGGCTCCGTCCCTAGGTCCAACACAAACACAATCCTGTATATAAGGTTGTCCCATTGTGGTTTCTAGCTAAAATGTAATGTTAATATTAATTATTATTGTTGTTTGTGTTGGGCTGTTGGGTGGTGGGGTGCGAGATAGCTAGGTTAATTAAGCCGGCAATAGCAAAAGCTATACCAGAAGCTATAACTTCTGCAATGGCAATCCTCAGGGCGAGTTCTACTGTCATGGCGTATACGAGATATGCGATGATGGGGAAGCAAACCAGAACTGCCAGAAAACCTACTTGTCGGATCATAACCGGCAATGGAGGCCTTAGTATTTTCCGTGGGTTACATCGTGGGAGGGGACTGTGACACCCCGTAATCCAAATTCTATTTAGGGATTAATTAAGTAATTCATCCTAATTCAATTGGTAATTTAATTCCTTAAATTCCTGAAAATTCAATAGTCGGGGACTAGTAATTGACTAGTCAACCCAAGTCAAGATGTTGTACCTAAAGCATTGTGAATAGTTCCCTTGTTCCCTTACACTTTCTCATCTTAGTAAGGGAAAATAAGACATTTCCCTTATGATTGTATTCCAAGATAACCTAGAAGATATCTTTCATTTCTATCCTTACACTTTCAAAGCAAAAAGCTCTTCCTTCTCTCTAAAAACCTAGCTAGCTTTCTCTCCAAGCCAAGTATAGACTTTCCAAGATCTTCAAAGTTTGTCTCCAAGATTCCACCTTTCCTACCTTTGAGCATCTAGGAGGGTAAAATCTATGTTCCTTTTGTGTTTTTAGTGTCTTCTAAGGTACCTTTTCCTAAAGATGAAATCTTTATGATCTTTTGGCGGGTTCTTGAAGTGGGTGTGGAAGGTGAACCTTGTTAGGGGCTTTGAGAATTGTTAAGTGAAGGTTTTTGTCTACAAGAGGTAACCCATGCTCTACAAAATCTATTTTGCTTGCCTATATGATGATTTATTGGATTCTACATGTGATTTTGCTATGAAATGTGAGTGTTGATGCATTGTCTTGTGAAAATGCATATCTAGAGCTTGTTATTAGGGTTCTTGTATGCCATTGCTTGGCTATTCCTTTGATTCAAGTCATTTTGTTGTATTTGGTGAGATTTGGCATGTTTTGGACTTGAATTTGAGCTTGGTGTTGAAAATCCCCGAAGGGATATTTTGGTTCAGGGTTGTGTACTCGCGGGCGGAGCTCTACCCGCCGCCCCACCCGCGGGGTACATGGCTGGTGGGCATTGGTTCCTGCGAGCGGAACCGCGGGTGGGGCCGCAGTGGCAACAGTGTGAGGGACTTTTGGACGATCGAAAGGCTATTGCTAGAGCATCCCGACCGCATCAGTCGGCCCTCAGAATAGCCAGTGTAGGTTGTACTTAGGACTTCACCGTGATCAATAAAAGTTCTTTATTTGCTTTAATTGGTCTTCTCTTGTTTTATTCTCCGCTTACGTGGGAATTAACACTATCACCTATATTACAGATTATGTTGATGTTGTTTACTCCTGTGCGTTCACATAGTGTGGACGTGGCATAACACTCTACGTTTTCCATATATCTCATATCTAGACTTCCGTTGTGTATGCTTTTTATGGTTAGATTATCTGCATGATTAAGTTTTAATTGACATGGAAATCGGGGGTGTTACAGGACCCTGTGCGGGAGGTGTCGGTGCTGCGACGGACGGCAAGACATAACATAATTTAACATAATTTCGTCTACTGTGCCCACTGGAGCGTGGAGTCGTTGCCTCGTTTGAGTCGCCAAGATTGATTTTCAGAAGGTTGAAGCGGCGATTGTGTGAAGCCTGAAGAAGAAGAAGTCAGCAGAGGGATTAGCCCTGCAACGTCGCCGGCAAAATGGGCTAGGTGAAGCCCGGATAAAATACTAGGAGGGAGATGGAGCGGTGGACGGCTCAGATTGCCTAGTTTGCCTCCGGCTGCTGCCGACTTACCACCATGCTTTCCACGTTCGTGCATTGATCCATAGCTGATTGAATATCAGTGTATTAAACAAACGAAAAAGAAGAAAGAACGATGAAGAAGAAATGACTTAAAATGACCCTTTTATCCCCAAGAATAAAAAATTTAAGAAGATTTAAGTTTTTTTCGGCAACATTTGGCCGACGATTTGGCCGGGAGGACTAAATGTATTAAAAATTGCATAGTTACGAAACTAAATTGATAGTTTTAAAAATCAAATACTCAAATTAACAAGACCACAATAGTCACAACACCAAAAGTGTAATTTTCTCTTTAATTTAGTATATAATAATTATCAGTTAATTCATCATTTTCTCCGCTTCAATTTGGCTACTCTCGTACTAATTATAATATATATATATATATATATATATATATATATATATATATCATTTGTTCTATATTATATTCATGTGGAAGTTGGTAAGGTTGTTTTCTATCTGCGACTACTTAAGACATTAGTGGTAAAATAAAGCATGTACCTAATTAATGTTGTCTAATCAAATTATGATTAGGAAATCAGCTAGCTTAATCCGGAGTCAAGGAACTTATACATTCTTAATCAAAGGGTTTGATCATGAAATCTGGGTATGAAGCAGCCTAAAATCTCTAGGTCAGCAAGAGAATTAGTCGACAATTTATATCCTGCACCAGGGCGCGCATTGCATTGTGGGCCCTGATGCAAAACGACGTCGTTTCAGATTTTTTTTTATTTTTTTTAAATTTCGCTACCCTGTGCCAAGCGATTAATTTTCTTTAAAAAAAATCTCAGGTTCAAAAATGTACATAATTTTATACTAGAATACACATAATTATATAAATGAATGTATATAATTGTATAACAAAATACAAATACTTTTTAAAAAAAAAAAAAAAGATAATGCGTATAATCTAACATAATACATAATATACATAAACTTTTAACATAATAAACATCAACTCTTAACATAAAACACATAAATTTCCTGTTTCGGATGTACATAATTGTATAAAAATGATGTACATGATTGTATAAAAAATGTACATAATTGTATAAACAAATACACATAATTGTATAAACAAATACACATAATCGCATCAACTCCCTACATAACTTACCAAAACGACGTCGTTTGGGAGGCGCGGAGCGCACAGTACTATGTGTGTCGTGGTGCAGAGTATAACGATTGAAATTAATCACTATGTCCGACGATGAAAACTATGGGCCCAAAAGTTGAAACTGCTTTTCTGCTATCTTTTATTGTCTAGTTTGACAAATCTCACCAGGGCCCAACTCAAGGATACATGGCATGATTGAGTCCATTACATGTCTATGCTTCTGTTTTGTTTTCTCCCAAAAGATTTTTTTTTTTTTTTTTTTTTTTTTTTTTTTTGCTTTTTTTATTGTTGAAATTCTAGACTTCATCATAGTAGGAATGAGATCGGTTAACTCCCTAAAAAACATCTATTAACATTCTTGATTTGAGTCAATTAGGTATTGACAATTTAGAATTGCTTACTCATCGATTAAGGTTACAAGGCAAACTTTACCTAGAGCGCACAATTAGATAAATTTAAACAATACTTGTAATAATACAATACACTATTTACTATTTTACCAAATTAAAAGAAGGAAGATTGAACTGCATGTTTAGAAGAACTTTTTGTTTCTTATTTGAAGTTATATAAGCATTTGTTAACAAAGTTTTCAAAGAGCTTCATAACAGTGCAAATGACACTATTTAATTTATAGGCGAAAGATAAGTGACATATACATTTTATTTATTTATTTGGCATCTTAACCAATGTTGCAGAACGTGCTAGGCGCTAGTTGGGCGCCGGAGGCACCTAGCGTCTAAGCGGTGCCTAGGCGGTCAAGTAATCTAAGTATGTCGTCTTCACTTTTTCCACTCATGGGTAGAGGTTGTTAGATTGTTACAATCCCAAAACTAGTCAATTGCATTTGTTAATAGTAATTAGTTGAGTACATTGTTGTAAAAATATAGAAAAGGAGTAGTCGAATAGCAAAAAAAATTCACTCAGCCGAGTTAAGCGCTAACTCGGCTAAGTTGGGCGCTAACTCGGTTGAGTTAGCCACCCGACGCGGTTAGGCGTCCAACTCGGCGCCTAGGGCACCTAGTCGGTCAACCGACTAAAAGCCGCCTAGGCCGAAGGAAAAATTAGGCTTTTTGGGCTACTTTTATTTTTGAATAGCTCCGTTACAATTCAACCTACTGAAACACAAAGAACTAATAATGCCTCCACTGAGACTTGAACTCACAATCTTTCAAATGAAAATCCAACCCGAATACCATTAGACCACATAATCTTGGTATCCACTATTTATACTTAGAAGGGTCTAGGGGTAATAAATACTCCCTGAGTCTCATTTTGTGTGTCTGGTTCGACTAACGATGTTTGATTGAAGTTGTTTTGAATTCAATTTTTTATAATATTAAATTTAGTATTAATATATAAAATTTATATATTTAGAAACTATGCTAAAAGCACTATTAAACACAAAAACTCAAATTTAAAAACAAATAAAAAAAAAAAGTTAATTTAACCAATGAATAGTATGTAAGACAGATAAAATGGGACAAAGGGAGTAGCATACACTATTAATAAATGACATATTTATGGTGGAGCGTCTTGAAAGTAGAGTGGCCATTCTCCATGTCTTTGCCCTGTCCCTATTTATAATTGTGAATCGGATTTCAATATATTTTATCAAACTCTTTCAAATGAGACTCAACAGGTTAAAAGTTGATAAATAATTACTCTAACTAGACCAAATGAATTGAGGAGGATACAATAACTCTTTTTTTTCGATCACGAGGAAAATCTGCAGTTACTTAAGGGTTTGCAGTGTGCATTCAATTATTTCAACAGGTAGAGAAAGGAATTACAAATGGATTGACTATATATATATATATATATATATATATATATATATCATGTTTGTAGAATAGACAGATGTTCATAAAATATTATGTCAAAAAATTATAAAGTAAAATGGGAAATTTTGGGTGGTCTCAATACTCAAATGCTCATAGGGAAGGGGAATTGACCTCCTCATCTTTTATGGAGTTGATGATGTGAGCAATCTGGGTCATGTTTGGCCTTTGTTGTGGTGATAAATTTGTGCATTTCAATGCCAATTGTAACACACTCACCATTCTTTCTTCACTGGCACCTTCTGAGACTAAGGCCTTATCAAACACTTCACCTGTCCACTCTTCCCTCACCACTGAATTCACCCACTTAGCCAAATCAACCCCTCGGGTTTGCACCGGCTTCCCGGTTAGCAGCTCCAGCAGAACGACCCCGAAGCTGTACACATCGCTCTTGAAAGGCGCATATGCGTCTTCTTCTGCTCGGATGCTATCGGGCTGGTTGTCGACGGGCATTAGGCCGTATTCACTAATGCAGGCCTCCATGTCTTTGTTCATCAAAATGTTGGAGGATTTTAGGTTTCCATGTGCTATTTTGTCCCCAAGAAGCCCTTCATGCATGAAGGCTAGTCCCCCGCCACAGTCGCTGCAATGCCTAACCGAGTTCCCCACCCGATTTTGGCTTCTGGAATCAGCACCCGAATACAAGTTTAAAACATGTTAAGAGTCCCACATTGAAAATATAAGAGAAAACGAATATATGAGTTTAGAGAAAATATCAATTTTAGTCCCACGAGTATTCAAAATGACAGTTTTGATCCATATGTTTAATTTCTACCAAATTTCATCCACGACTATTGTTTTAGTACCAATTTTCATCAACGACTATTGTTTTAGTGTCAAAATTCACCACGCCGGTCACCCATTCGTTTAAGACATGCCGAAATATGAAATTATTAAGGGTATTTTTGTCATTTTCAAATTAAGATCTCAATTTGAGTATGAATAAAAAGATTTAAGCCCTAAGATCTATCTCAATTCACAGTTCTCCTCCTCAAATTAAGGTAGGATGAGGATGAGAACTGCGAATTGATATCGATCTTAGGACTTAAATCCATTTATTTATGCTTAAATTGGAAACTTAATTAAGTTGAAAATGACGAAAATATCCTTAAAAGTTTTAGATTTCGGCATGTCTTAATTAGAAGGGTAACCGACGTGTTGAATTTTAGTACTAAAATAATAGTCGTGGATAAAAATTGGTACTCAAACAGTAGTCGTGGATGAAAATTGGTACTAAAACAGTAGTCGTGAATGAAAATTGGTAAGAATTAAACATGTAGACCAAAATCGTCATTTGCTAATACTTGTGGGACCAAAATTGGTATTTTCTCTATGAGTTTATAAGGCCAGATTAAACTAGCTAATTGATGAGATTCAGTTATAAGAGCTCTCATGAAAACACTTGAAATAATATAAAACATACCATGGAGAAGGTTGAGGAGGCTGCCATTGTGCAGATATTCATAAGCCAGAAGCTTCTCTTGCCTGGAGCAGTAATATGCAACAAGCCTCAAAACATTTGGATGGTTCACTTGATTGATCCTCTGCATCCTCTTCTGGAAATCATCTTTAAGAATGTCCCAACCTCTTATCCTCTTCACCACAAGGTTTACTCCTTTCTCAACAATCATCACCTTGTAAGCACTCCCATGTTTACCTTTCCCCAGCATTTCAGCCGGGGCCTGAAGCAAGTCCTCGAACCTCAACCCTCCGACGAGTAGAGGGCTCGACAGAATCTCAAACGACGACGAAACCATCCCACTCTCGACAGATGTGATCGAGTACTCTGACTTCGCCTTGTGCTCTCTTGGTGTGCCAATAGCCCTCTTCCTGGCATTTCCTTTCTGTCTCTTCTTTCGCTTGAAACGTTTGATCAAGCCGAATCCTAGTAACATCACCACAATCAGGGCTAGAGCAGCGTAGCCTAAGTATGCAAAAAACGACAGACCTTTCGTTTTAGGCTGCAAAGGAGGAGGCGAAGGCGGGGGAGGAGAAGGAGAAGGGCATGGCTTGGAAATCAGCTCTCCACATAGCCCCGGGTTGCCTATAAAACTACTTGCACTCACATTGCCATTCATTCGAGGGATCGGGCCACTGAAATTGTTGTTAGAGACATTAAACTCCCCGAGATTGGAGAAGGCAAATCTCGGGATGTGCCCTCTGAGACGATTGTTCTCAGCCTCAAAAGTCAGCAGGCCCGAGATGCTGGACAGGTCTGCAGGCAGCTCACCCGAGAAGGCGTTGTTCGATATCACGAGCCTTTTGAGGTTGATTAGGCGCGAAATGGAGACAGGCAGGCTGCCAGTGAAGTTGTTCTGGCGAAGATACAAGTGCGTGAGGCTCCCGCACTTGGATATATCTTCTGGTAAAGTGCCAATCACCGAGTTTTCGTTGAGGCTTAGAACCCCGAGAGCCTGAGCTGCACACACAGAAGCAGCATCCACAACTCCACTTAGATTTAAGTGATCAAGAACTATCTTCTTCACATACTGTTGTGACCCTTTGTCACAGCTGATCCCTTTCCATTTGGCTGTGCAGGGATCTGAGCTGAGATTCCACCCGAAATTCCCATCGTTCGAGGGGATCTTCCCCAGCGAAATTCGGTCCATGAACTGGACTAGTGCCCGCCTCACTTGCTCGCTCTCTGAGTTTACAATTACTGATATTTGCAGCAACATTGTAATGATCAAGATTGCCCATCTGGGAACTTGATTCATTGTACAAAAAATGGGATTTCTTCCCTGCAGAATTAGGCTCTTTCTTCTTAAGAAGGAGATGTTGATAAGTGTAATAGTTTGCCATTTGGCTGATTACACAAACAACTAAATCAGAAACTCCAATGGAAAAGGTCATGGCAAATAAGATAATGCAAAGCCGGCAGGAGGAATTGTTCTTTTGTTTTCTTCATTGACTCATTGCTTTGATGCCACTGGGAAATGGTGCAGACAATAGAGAAAGATTTTACCAACGATTGAAAACTGGAGAATTTGAATATAGGAATAAGGTTCAAATTGGCCACTGAACGTAACCTGAAAATGCAATTAGGCCACTGAACAAAAAAAAAAAAGTGCAATTAGGCCATTGAACACTCAAAAAATATGCAATTAGGCCCATGAACTCTCCAAACGTATGCAATTTTACCGGATAGCAGGTTACCATCAATTTTAGCAGGTTACCTGCTTACGTGGCAGCTTAGTTGTCATTTTTAATAATTTTTAAATAATTTTTAATAATTAATTTTAATAATAAATTTTATAAAAAATTGGAAAAAATAACTAAAAAATAAAATAAAGTGGTTTTTATTTTGTTTAAAAAATTTTCAATAAAAAGTTATTATTAAAATTTATTAAAAATTAATTAAAATTTATTAAAAATGCCAACTCAGCTGCCACGTAAGCAGATAACCTGCTAAAATTGAGGGTAACCTGCTATTAGGTGAAATTGCACATTTTTGGAGTGTTCAGTGGCCTAATTGCACTTTTTTTTTTTCGTTCAGTGGCCTAATTGCATTTTCAGGTTACGTTCAGTGGTCAATTTGAACCTTATTCCTTTGAATATATAAAATAGCAATCGTTTTTACTTAGTACAATTTTCTATTTAGAAAACTAGAGAACATTTAAAAACTCCTTTTAAATGGAAAACATAATCTCTATCATCTATAGATCAAAGTACTTGCTAGGTCTCTGTAGGGTTTGTACTTTAAATTTAGAACAATTAAGGATAATATTTAACATTGTTTATTTTTTTCCATTAAGTCTGTCCATGTGGCGTTCGAATTTCCATGTCAAATTTTGTGATGTGACTTAAAACAATATGATTTTCGAGTAAAAATAATAAAAACTCAAACCCACAACCTCTTACATAAAGAATGAACTCTCCACCATTAAGCTACACATTAAACTTGTTTTAGGATAGTTAAAAATATATAATAATATATTTTATTTCCTAAATGATAAAAGAACAAAAAAATCACAAACATACATCATATATTATATTTATAGCTTAATAGATTTGACAATCTATATTTTCAAAGCGGACGGAATCGCAACTAACAGATGAGAAATTTAGATTTAGAGTAGGAGGTTACAGTTGGCAGATCGGTAGATTGCACCATCTGCCTTTTCTTTCTTTTATTATTTTTATTTTTTTTATTTTTTTATTTTTAAATTTTTTTTATTTTAGTACTTCAGACGAATAACTATTACTCCATATTACATATTTTTAACCATTCTAAAACAAGTTTAATGTGTAGCTTGTTGGTGGAGAGCTCATTCTTAATGCAATAGGTTGTGGGTTTGAGTCCTTGTCCTCTTTTGGTCAAAAGAATAATATTCTTTTACGCCAAATCACACAATCTGACATGACAATTCAAACGTCATATGGGCAGACTTAACGGAAATAATAAACAGTGTTAAATATTATCTTTAATTATTTTAAATCTTAAAGTACAGGGATTAAATTGAATAAAATTAAGGTAGACTAAATTGAACAAACCCCTACAATACAAGGACATAGCACACTGACTAAATTTAACGAACCCCTACAGTACATGGACATATCAGGTACTTTGACCTCTATCTAGTTGTATAACCACATTCTTACCATTATCATTTTCTTTTACTTATCAACATCTTCTATCTAATCTTTTGATTCTTTTCTACTCGCATTTATTACTTATATAAACATAATTTATTTGTTTATGCAAGTTGAACATTATTACACCAAATTTTAAATTTTGATTGAACTCAATAGATCATCGATTCGATGTATTCTGATAACAAATGTAAAAATTGTTTATATTTTTACATTTGATATCCAAATATATCGATCGAACCAATGATCTATTGAGTTCTCAAAATCTAAAACTTGTGATAATGTAACATAACATATTTTTAATTATGTTGTATACGAATATAAATTTGATTCGCATATAAATGTAAATATCTTACATATATTAGATTTAAAAGTAAAAATTATATTTATTTCATTTTTAAACCAAATGTATCTAAAAATATTTTAAATATAAAATTTAAAAATACTCAAAATTAAACCCGTGTTATATATAACGTTATTTTAAAATAAATAAATTTTAAAACATGAGTGTTAATAGGAAAAAAAAATAAAAAAAAAAAAAGAAAAAGAGAACAGTTTCCTGAAGTAAATAGGTCATTAAATAATCCCAAGTCCAACATACCCAACAATCACTCTTTAAATGGGGGCAAATTATGCCCTGGACCCGTGTCCACAGTGAATTGTAGACACGGGCCCAAAACGACGTCGTTTTTCAAAAAAAAAACGCGTCATTTAGTTTTAAAAAAAAAATAATAAATAAATAAATAAATCGCGCGCGTTTTGCCGTTAACGGTCTTAACGGCGTTATTTTTTTTGAATTATGAATGTACAGTTATGCCGTTATGAATGTACAGTTATGCCGTTATGAATGTACCGTTATGCAATTATGAATGTACAGTTATGCAATTATGAAATTATGAACACAGAGCTCTAACATTATGAACTTACAATTATGAACATATATAGTGATAAAATTATGACCATGGAGCTTTAAAATTGTGAATATAGAGCTTCGAAGATTATGAATGTACAGTTATGGAGTTATGAATCTACAGTTATGGAGTTATGAATCTACAGTTATGAGATTATGAATCTACAGTTATGAAATTATGAATGTACAGTTATTGATCGAATTATGAACAAAGAGCTCTAACATTATGAACTTACAATTATGAACATATAGTGATAAAATTATGAACATAGAGCTCTAAAATTGTGAACATAGAGCTTCGAAAATTATGAATGTACAATTATAGAGTTATGAATGTACAGTTATGGAGTTATGAATGTACAATTATGGAGTTATGAATGTACAGTTATAGAGTTATGAACGTATAGTTATGGAGTTATGAATGTACAGTTATTAATAATATAGTAATAAAATTATGAATATATACTCATATAACAAAGCGGTCTGAAATTTAAAAAAAAAAAAAAAAAAAAAAAAAAAAAAAAAAAAGAGATAACAGTGCCTAACGGCACTGTTACCCGTGTCCAGCAAGCATGCTGGACACGGGTCCAACGCATAACGATTGTTAAATGGGTGAAATTCAATGCTCATCAGTTAGTTTTTGAGTGGTAAATTATGAACAAAGACATAAGATCGAGCCCTAACAGTAGGAGGCCCTCCCGACTCCCACCAATGTAGAAGCTCTAGAGGCAAGGAAATTTCGCCTTTTTGTGGACAATGTAACGAGTTTCGACTACTTTTCACAACCTAAAGAAGCCAAAAGTGTACACCACAACACAAGAAATTTTCAATCTTTTATTTTCACTTTTCTACAGTGCAATTCATGGAAAACAAAACCTATATATCTGCATCATGAAAGAACCATTTCACAATAGAGAAATAAACTAACAATCTGGCCGACCTCAACAACCAGAAGACTAAGTATTGCAGTGGAAAGAGCCTCCAACACAAGAGTACAAGTTCTACAAGACAAACAAAACCCTGGCATCCTACATTTGTGACCTGTTCCGTCGCCCTAAATCCTCCATTTCTTCGTCGTCATCATTTGTCGCTGACGCACGACACTATCACGAACAATTCTTCGATCCCTCTCTCTATATCTAACAATTGTAACTCGATCCGAGTCTACTAACCTAAGATACAACATGCATAACATACAACAAAAGTGTTAATATAGTGCGCTTGTATCATTTAACGACCCCACTGTCATCATGGATCAGCTAATCCAGTGATTTCATCTTCATCACTTGACGTGCAATGTCCATCACTGATATCCCCGTCACTCTCGCTCTCGTCCTTGTGTTTTGTAATGTTCTCGTTCTTTGCATAGCGCTCACAATACTCTGCACAAACTTTTAGCTAGGATGATAAAATTCTATTCGTACTTGTCTCCAATGTTGTAGAAGGTGCTAGGGGCACCCCCCTAGAGCGCCTAGGCGCTTAATAATAATAAGAAAAACAGAGGTAACCCCAGTCAAGATGGTTAAGCATACAAACTTGTAACCACAAGGTCACGAGTTTGAATCTTAGCCCTCTTAGTTTGAACTGGTCAGCTATGTGCAACCTAGGCTGGTTTACCTCCTTATAGTCCTTTGCCGGCTAGGGTTACAAGGCGAAGTTTACCCATTGCACACCCTCGGGTAGTGGCTACGGGTTTCCCTTATCACCCAAAAAATAAGAAAAACACAACAATATACATTGCGCGCACACACACACACACACACACAAAAACTCGACCGAGTTGGCCGCCTAGTCGGCCAACTAAATGTCCGCCCGCCTAAGGGTAAAATCCCCTCGGCTTAGGGGTGCCTAGGCGGCCGCCTAAGTTGATTTTTACAATAGTGCTTGTCTCTCAAAAGGACAAAAGGTATGCTAATAGCATAGGAATTGAGGGCATAGATAGTAGAAATATTCACACCTTTAACCCTTTCATCGTATTGATTTTTGTCCTTCATCATCAAAGAAGCTGCATCACCGTTTAGAGGGTCCGACGGATTTGGATAGAGCAAAAGTTGAGGAAGGAAAACCTCAAAGATATTTATAAGATCTGTAGCAATAGTGATTATGGTTAGACAATAATGCCACGATATACACCAAAAAAGAACAAATTCTCATCATAGATAAGAAGTTTTGTCCATTGCGTATAAGAACGCACCCAGAAAATTTGCTATAATGTGGTAAATATAGATACAAAAACACTCTAATAAACAAATTTCTGATTATTACCGAACATGGGGCTCCAAGATTGGTTAATAACATCCAAGCAGACCGAACCTGACCTGCAATTCATTACAGAATACACAACTTCGATTCCTTCATTTTGCAGAAGCAAAAATACGAGTTTATGTTACAGTAAAACTTCTATTTCTTTTTGGTACAGAAAAGGGAAGCAATATTAGTATAACGATTGTTTTGAACTTACTTTCTAAATATGGGATTTGTTTTGTGCTGACTGGTGACTCAACAGAGCATTAATAAACCACAAGAAGAAATTAACTCACAACTCATCAACATTAGGGTGGAATATCTTGTTAATAAATCCAATCGAAGGCGACTTGTATGGATAAGCATCTGGAAGTTCGACACGAACTTTCCATACTCCACCTTCATAAGCACCTGCAAGAAAACTGACCAAATTTTACAAATCGAAAAAGATGGTTTCATCTCGTCACAAGTAAAGATAGGATGGCATTCATAGCATAGTGTCCCGAAAGTCAAATTAACACATGTAACTTACTGAAAAGCCTACAATGGCTTAAAGGAAATTTCGGGTAAATTGTTGAAAAACAAAAGGGTTATGTTTGTTTATAGGCTTGTGTTTGTTTATGAATAGGTGCTTAAATTAACAGTTATGTGTCTGTACATATATATGTACTATGTTTCTTCATCTCTGCTTCAGCCTAACTAGCGGGTGGTTGTTATTCTCCACCCGCCAGGCCTATGGATCTTTCAATTTCAACATAGATTACCAAAAAGAAAATAGTTAGGAGGGGCAGAAGTGCATGCTCAAACAACAAACGCCAATCCATCAAGATGCAGTCAAGAATGCAAACAGTATGTAAAAGGCGTAAAAAGAATGCACTATGTCATACTTTCTTTCGGCCCATGAAATTCCACGTTGAATTCATTGAGCCCGTCGTTTATTGTCTCGACGGTATAGTCACTCATCATCCTGAATCAACACAACACAAAAAAAACGAGGCAGGGAGATCAATGATAGAAATTTTAGTCTCTAAAGGACATAAAGCGGTCAAGAGAAAGCCTTCTAGACAAAAATCGAAAGAAAAGTGTGAGACAATCACAACAGAGAACTACAAATATGCAATTCGCAGTGCCACCACTAAGCCAGCAAAATACCAAAAAAAGGATTTTAAGAGAATATGAAATGATTCACAGTACAGGGGATAAAAATCCAGTCTCCAAACAGTTCTTAAGCTAGTCATCTTCATTAAAACACACATTGTAGCCATGAATTCGTAATCTCATATGGCTTTTATTAAGCTCCAAAGTAGTCGCAGTTGTTTGAATCTTGCATGTAAATAAGGCACAGACGAGTGTTTGAATGGGCATAGTTGATGTCAAAGAGACTATGGGTACAACTCGGGAATCTACAGAAGCTTAATATAAAGAAATTAAACAAAGTAAACTCACAATTTCATGACATCCATGTCTCTCCTCTTACTTGGAGACATTATTCTAAAATTGTTAACAATTTAAAACTCCCTATTTCTTTCCTGTAAAAAACAAAAACGAAAATTAAAAACTTTATCATACACCATGCCTAGCTAGTTCATACACACAAGCATGCACATAAACTTTTGATCATCGAAATTTTATCATAAAATGATAATTATATGGGCAGGCAGTTAGCTAAAAGGATCTATTCCACACAACCTTGCTGTGTTATAACAGTTCCAAAAGTCATAATAATCCTTTTCTTTCCTAGTTATTTTTCTCTACTTTCTAATTATCAAAACCTAGCTCATAAAAACACAAGCTTTACCAAAACCTAGATCATCATCCCATGATAATGTGTGCTATCCATTTCTAACAACATAAGGAGGAGTCTAAAGTGGGTAAATTCAATTAACCTCTGACAAAAATGATCATAAATTATCAAATTTGTAACAATTTCAGGACCAATTCAACATTTAATCATCTCAAGATCTAAACCCAGACTGAGTTGTTACAAAACTCATCACGATCAAATAATCAAATCATCATAGAAATCACAAAAAATTGTCAGAAAATAAACATTAATCAGAGGATAATATTAAGGAAAAAATGAACAGGAGAGATGCGGAAGTGATTCTTGTTTCCCCGCCTTCATAACTACCTGTTTCCGAAATCTATAGACCACCCGGTAAGAAAAAATCGAAGAGGCCACAAGAAAATCTGGAAAGGAAGGAATGTGAATAATGGATGCATTGTATATATACATCGGAGTTATTAAACAACGTGTTTCTTGCGAAAAGACAGCAACGTGGGATGTGTGCGAAATTTATGGTATGTTTCATGTCTTTTTTACCAGGAAATTGCTGCTTCCTCCAAATCTTCTTCTCTTCAACTTGGGACCAAGTGTGAAATAGGCTATTTGGTTTGCCAAAAATATTTGAAGAAGAATAAAGTTAATAGCCAGTTTGATTCGCTGAAAAATATTTGAAAGGAAATTAAATTCAAATTCCTTGGAAAACAAATTACAAGTAAAATAGATTTCATTGTTTAGTGAGTGGAAAAGAAATTACTGAGAATATGAATTTCATTGTTCAATTGAATTTGAAATGGTACGGAATTATGAATATAAAAATCAATATGCCCTTAACAATAATATATACGAGAAAAAGGTTAAATAGGTCATCGAACTTTAGCTAAAGAGTGAATTAGGCCCCTAAACTTTTTAAAGGTGCAATTACACCTCTCAATAATTTATTTAGGTGCAATGAAACCCAAAAATAAGTTAATGACATGCTATCACAGGTCATTAGAGTTCAGACCACTTTTCGACAAATTTTTTGAAAAAAAAAAAAAAACTTACCGGCGAAATTTCCGACAAAAAAAAAAGTGAACGGATACCATGGTCACCTTCTCCGTGGAGAAGGCGACTACGGGGTCACCTTCTCCGGCAAGAAGCGACCCAAATCTGGGTCACTTCTCGCCGGAGAAGGTAACCCAGATGTGGTGCCTTCTCCGGTTGAGAAGGCAGCCATCTGGGTTGCCTTCTCAACCAGAGAAGGCAACCTCTGAGGTCGCCTTCTCTACAGAGAAGGCAACCCAGATCTGGGTCATCTTCTCCAGCGAGAAGGCGACCCAGATCTATGTTGCCTTCTCTGGTTGAGAAGGCAACCTCAGAGGTCACCTTCTCTGATTGAGAAGGCAACCCAGATGTGGTGCTTTCTCTGGTTGAGAAGGCAACCTAGATGGTTACCTTCTCAACTGGAGAAGGCACCACATCTGGGTTGCTTTCTCCGGTGAGAAGCGACCCAGATTTGGGTCGCTTTTCGCTGGAGAAGGTGACCCATGGAGAAGGTGACCATGGTGTCTTCTTGAACGGTCGCTGGTCACTTTTTTGTCAGAAATTCTGCCGGTCAATTTTTTTTCGGACAATTCGTCGGATGGTGGCCTGAACTCTAATGACCTGTGATAGTAGGTCATTAATCTATTTTTGGGCTTCATTGCACCTAAATAAATTGTTGAGGGATGTAATTGCACATTTAAAAAGTTTAGGAGCCTAATTGACTCTTTAACTAAAGTTTGAGGGCCTATTTGACCATTTTCCCTAATATATATGTGTAATTAATAAATTTTGATGAGGGTAAAATAGTCCAATTGTGTTATATTTTATTCCCAAATCATTTGAAAAACAAAATACCAATGCTTTGTTAGGATTTTATTTTCATTCACTTTAAGGAAGTCAAGTTTCGCCAAACACCTTGTGCTCAGATGACATGTAGTGATATCTCTCATGTGGGAGGTCATGAGATCAAGCCTCAGTGGAGGCGTTGTTGACTCTTTGTGACAAATACTACAATGTAATAGAGTCAGTAGCATTCAAACAATAAGTCAAGTCCCAATGAAAAATGTTTTCCAGTTTATAGAAAAAAAAATTGATTTCAATGTTTAGTCAAGTTGATCGAGAACAAGTTTAATTAGCGTAATTGATGGTGCATTCTCATCCTAAAAGAGATTGAGAGTTTAAAATTTTTTTCTCATAAAAAAAACAATATGGTTAGCAATTTACCCATTAGTTAGGTCAGCCCATTGCATACGGCTTAAAGGTGTTTGCTTATTCAGGACACCTTGAGGTTTAACGACAAGGAATCAGGTGTTAAAGTTCTCCAAGATGAAACATGTGAATTAATCACAGTCATTGATCTTGCCAAAACCAACAACTCATAATGAACATAAATCTTTTAAAAAAAAACGTGGGGACATTATGGTAATTTTGTGTATTGTTGAAAGCTTAAGGTGTATAATTTCAAAGCTTAAGGTGCATCATTTTAACATTTAGGGGGAGTTTGGTTCACGGAATCTTGGATTACCCCAGGTAATAGGATTACCTCCAAGAAGGTAATGTGAGATTTTGGGAAAGTAAGATTACCTTATGTGTTTGGTTTGGATTGTGTATATTACCTTGTTTGGTTAATGGTTATATTTTAGGTTATATGAATCAATTTACATTAATGTCCTTAATATATATATATATATATATATATATATATATATATATATATATATATATATATATATATATATATATATATATATATATATATATATGGAAGGGATCAGGTGCATTTGTGGCTTCCCGTGCGGATGTGCGGTTGATTAATGTGCGTGAGGTTTATACTTATTGTGCGTGAGATTTGTACTCAATGTGCCTGAGAT
This sequence comes from Ipomoea nil, assembly GCF_001879475.1. Lineage (NCBI taxonomy): Eukaryota > Viridiplantae > Streptophyta > Magnoliopsida > Solanales > Convolvulaceae > Ipomoea > Ipomoea nil. The sequence continues at coordinate 3,305,666 of NW_017618708.1, forward strand.
TTGTACTTAATGTGCGTCATGTTAATATGCGTGAGTTTTGTACTTAATGTGCCTGAGTATTGTGTTTAATGTGCGTGAGATTTATGCTTAATGTGCGTGAGTATTTCAGAATTACGAGCTCAGAAGGAAGCAGAATAGAAACTCACGCACATTAACGCCCAAGCTTCTTGTTACTTCTTCCTTCAATTTGGCCATGGATTCTGGATTATCAGCTACCTTCAATGCAGTTGAATGTTTATATAAATGACGCACGCACAGTAAAATTTGCACAGCAGCTAAGTGTGTATTTCTGTTGTATTATTCCCATAATTCTTAACCACCATAGTTCGCCTCCGCATCATCATCATCAGGGAGGGAGCAAATGGCTACTGGAGATGGGGAAGAAGCTGACATCAATATTTTCTGCTGCATTTTACACATTCACGCACATTAAGTACAAATCTCAGGCACATTAAACACAACACTCACGCACATTGAGTACAGATCTCATGTACATTAATCCACCGCACATCCGCACGGGAAGCATTCAACTGCACCAACGAATGAATACCTGATGCATAAAAAAAAAGGAACAAATATACTTTTAATTTGCAAATACAAATGAAAAGTATATACAGTAATTATCTTGTGCAACACTGAAGGCATGTGCAGTCATGGCCGCAATTAATTGTACTGTGCGGCTCCCCAACCACTTTCCTGGTGTAGCCAACGCCCCTTTTCCCCTCTCCATCGTAACGTCCTTAGCCTCTCTTCACTTTTTGCCCCCCTGCACTCTCACTCATCTCTGCTCCACACTCTTTTGCCTCGGATGTTTTCTTCCCTGCAAGGAATAATCCTTCGCGGCTGGCCTTGCTTTTGGAAGTGTCTCTTTAGCCTGGTGCGCTGTTTGCACTATGTAATCTTTCGGCTTTTGCCCTGCAGCATCGAAAAGTGTATCTTTATAGCTATTGTAACTTTTTCATGTTAACGCTACTAAGCTTCTTGCAGTCCAGAAACAGCTTAGATCTCACCTAGGAATTTCAATTTAAATGTGTCCTAAACATCTCTTGTATGAGAGACTGCTTTGTGAATGGTTAATGAACAATAAATAATGTAGGCCGACGATGTATTATTGGGAATACTAAAAGTTTTTTTTTTTTTTTTAAAGCATGTTAATTCCCAAGGCAATTTACACTGATTTCATTGGGTGAATGGCGGCTACATTTAATCTAATTAAAATTCTACATTTAATCTGATTTCATTTCATTGGGCGGTGGATTAGGCAGGGATTGAAGTATACATCGAATTCTATATTTTACCAAAACGTCGTAGCTTTAACTGGGCGGGAATTGGAGCCAAATTTTTGTGGCAATTTGGATTTGGCTTTATTATATATATATATATATATATATATATATATATAAATATATATATATATATATATATATATATATATATATATAAGATATAAGATAAGATAAGATAAGATATAAGATAAGATAAGATAAGATAAAATTTTTATGTGTGTGTATTTATTTATTTATATGTATAAATGTATATCAATGCTTAAATATTTAAAAAACTAAATATATAAATATACACACATATATATTTTTGATTATATAAACATATTATTATTATTATTATTATTATTATTATTATTATTATTAGTATTTGTCCCGTGCAATGCACGGAAAATATGTTATAAAAATATACCCTATATGAGGTTTATTCATATATATATATATATATATGTATATATATATATATATATATATATATATATATATATAAAATTTTGGTTATTTAATAATTATTATGTGTGAATTTCTATGATAAAATTATGAACATAAATATATTTACAATTAAAATAATATTTAAGGTGGGTGATTACTACAAATCTTAAACTATATTAAAAATTTAGTACATAGTATTTAATATTACAAAATTTTAAGAATTTAGTAAACTACAATAGTAATTGAATTACAATTTTAGAGTCACCACGGATCAAAATTTTTAGACCTTTGAGATTTCTAACTCTAGATGTAGCAACATGCAATTGACCTTTAAAGACCAAAATCACAATCTTAGTTCGAACATTGATTTTTTCTTCCAAATACTATCGAATTAAGTGTGTAATCAATAAAAGATGAGAACTAATAATTCGAGAATATAATCTTAATGTTACTAAGCCTGCTTCACGTCAATTAAGTTGGAGAGTGTTGTTGGATAGTATCCGATGAATCCACGAATAACGCATCTTTGTCTCCGTAGTGCTCAATATGCACATCAACAATCTTAAATATTAGGCCGCCTAGCTATGCCATATATTAATTTCAAACTTATGAACTTTGGGGTTGCATGCAATAAAAAGTATATTTTAAACATACTAAGGGTACATTATATATGTATGTAAGGTACTTTCAATATAAAAATAATGTATTTTTAATATATTAAAAATGTATTTGATATTCATGATCCATACAATTATGTGGACCATCGTTCATACAATAATTTGCCAGTAGAAATTGAAATATATATATATATATATATATATATATATATATATATATATATATATATTAGAAACTGTCAATGGAAATTATTATCATTATTATTATTGCAATTATTATTATTATTGTTATTGTTATTATAATTAACAATATTATTATGGTCTTGTGAAAATTAAATGTTGATTATCACCATTTAATTTTCACAAGACCATATAGCTTTATTATATATAGGATAGGATTATTATTATTATTATTATTATTATTATTATTATTATTATTATTATTATTATTATTATTATTATTATTATTATTATTATTATTATTATTATATAAGGATTAGTTTACAAGGGTAAAGTTGGAATAATTCAAGGTAATTTAAGATTACCTAAGAAAACGGGGGTAATCACATTACCGCCACATCAGCCTTTCAGGTAATCTCATAACTTGAACCAAACAAGATAATATAACATTATCAGATTCGGATTACCTAGGTAATCTAAGATGACCTGAACCAAACGCCCCATTAAGGTGCATCATTTTAACACTTAAAGTGCGTCATTTTAACACTTAAGGTGTGTCAGTTCTACACTTAAAAACTTAAGCTGTGTAAATGTAAAGCTTAAGGAGCTTATTTTCAAAGCTTAAGGTACGTCATTTTAACACATAAGGTACACTAGTTCTACACTTAAGGTGCATAAGTTCTACACGTAAGGTGCGTCATTTTAACACTTAAGGTGCGTCATTTTTAACAATGAAGGTGCGTCATTTTAGCACTTAAAGTGCACCATTTTAACACTTTAGATGCGTCTTTTTAAAACTTAAGGTGCGACATTTGAACACTTAAGGTGCGTCATTTTTAACACTTAATGTGCGTCATTTTTAACACTTAATGTGCATCATTTTAACACTTAAAGTGTGACATTTTAACACTTAAGGTGCGTCATTTTAACACTTAAAGTGCGCCAATTCAACACTTTAGGTGCGTTAAGGTGCATCAGTTCAACAATGGTATGAGGAGAATGCATCCAGTTCCCAGGAAGCGCGTTTAAAAAAAAAAATTCATTGATTTGAGTCGTTGATCTAGATTTGATAAACGACTTAGATCTCACCACATGTTTCACTTGGGAGATTCTTCGCACCTGATTTCCTCCCATATATATTGTGAACAAAGAAAATTGAATTTTATATATATATATATATATATATATATATATATTTTTTTTTGAATTCAAAATTCTGGTTACATGTCATGTATCAATGCGGTGTGGGTACAAAATCTCTGTGTTGTCCTTTGATTCTTCAATTGGATGTCTTGAACACTCCACCACTAAAGGGCCTCCGGAATTCAAGTGGCTTGTGGTTTGATCTTCAAAGAAGGGCTTGTATATGTAGCTTGTTCTTCGTTGAAGGGCATCCGGGTACAAATGACTTGATCTTCAATGGAGGTTTGGACAACAGGCATGATCATCATGGAGGAGGGGCTTTTACTTTCAAGATCACATTTTGATTGTGATCTCTGAATAATATTTTCAGGATGCTTACATGATTATTTCCTAGGATCTATACATAGAAATAAGAGGTCATATTTATAATTGTACGATAGAAGAGTTTTGATAAACTCAAACTCTTTTGATATTATCTAATTAAATAAAGAGTTAATCAACGATTTGGTCCTTCAATTATTACCAAACTATCAATGTAGTCCCCTAATTGCTTAATCATCGATTTAGTCCCCGAAAACAATTATTTTTAGTCGATTTAGTCCCTCCGGCCATCGACGGAAGACGGCCGGAGAGACTAAATTGACTAAAAATAATTGTTTTCGGGGACTAAATCGATGATTAAACAATTGGGGTACTACATTGACAGTTTGGTAATAATTGAGGGACCAAATCGTTGATTAACTCTTAAATAAATTAGATAACATCAATATTATCCAAAATATATTCAAACATACTAATATTAAAAAATAATCAATATTTATCAAAATTTCAGTGTCAACATATCTACATCTACAATTCTAATAAGAACCAATAATGTTCGGCCCTTAATTGGAACAAAAAAAAATGTCGGTAGCATTGTTTCTTAAAATGAATGGTTCATATTATTTTGATTTTAGTATTTTTTTAATGATTTTCCTTATTTACCCTTTATTATATTATTTTCTTCCATTAAATAACCTTAAATTCTGTTAGTATAAACTTTCTTTAACGGAATATTCCGTTAACTATTTATTATTCTTAACTTACTCATTGATTTCTATAAAGGTCTTAGGTTCGAACCTCATCCCAATTAAAGTTGGCATAATTGTTAAACATATACTACAAATATGTTAAAAAGTATTAAAAAATAAAATATAAAATTTAACATAAACTTTGGTCAAATAATTAACCCGTCTAAATACCATTCAATAATTATAAACCAGGAACTTTTAAAATCATTTGATTTTCTTTCATTTTAAAAAATAAAATTAAGTTAAGCTTCTTTTTTTTTTTTTTTTTCGTTTAATTAATCTTCTTTTGATTATTGAGAACAAAACTTAATATTTCAATTATGCTTTTATCAATGTATGAAAACTTCTAAAGAAATTTGTCAGTTAATTTTTACTATATTATTATAACAATATCTATTGTAATCTTATATTTTGAATTATTTATTCTCATCCTCTATTGATAGCAATTGTCATTGAGAAACTCTAAAAACAATTTGTCTCAACAACAAATAGAAATTAAAAAAATCAATGATTTCATTATTGTGGATGGAAAGTATGTACGCCACTTTATTGCTCTTATTAAATTAAAAAATAATTTAGTAGCTACAACAAAAAATAATACATATGCATTTAATTAATTTAGAATTAGATATCTATAATGCCTCTATTTAAAAATAATTATTCATTATAAAAAATTTAAAAAGAGATATAATTTCATTAGTTATATTATATTTATTTTCTACCGGTCAGAGATTCCTTACCTTCAAATTTATTAATTTATTATATTCACTACATTGTATATTGTTTCTTTTTACATTATCTTGTAATTCAATATCAAAGTTATAATACAAAATATTTTATATATATTTATTTACCAAATATTTAATACAAATATAATAAATATTAATATTTTATTCAATACTTTCACATGATAACATACGACACACATCTCACAACACATGAAACATGTAAGGGAAAACTACCACTACCAAATATCAACATGTGCTTGTAAGATAAAGAGTTCATAGCATAATTAAGATCTCAGTCATATACACAACAAGACAAATCTAAAGCTTCCTACACCACAATCTCATTGCATGATGAATCACTCTATACTACCACCAATAATGCAATTCCACATGACACACTACCAATAAGTCAATAACACACACACACAAAACA
>NW_017618708.1:3316551-3446551 GCF_001879475.1 Ipomoea nil
GCCGGAGTTCACCGTCGTTGTCTGTCGGAATTTGTTCCTCATCAAAGCCGCACGGGTTGGGAGACCGCTGCTGAAAGCCATTGCTGCCGGAGCTTCGAGGATCGCTGCTCCCGGAAGATTGTGATGCTCGCTGGAGGTTTTTGTTGTTGTTTTTTTTTTTTTTTTTTTTTTTTTTTTTTTTTTTTGCAGAAGTCGCCGGAGTTTTGCCCATCTTTATTGGAGTTCCTTGCGGAAGTCGCCGCTAAACCGCCAACGCTGCCGGAGTTCGTCGCAGAAGTTCTGTTCCCCGCCGGAGTTTCTCGCTGGAAGCCGCTGGAAACTGTTGCCAACGCCGGAGATTTTTGTTTTTGCAGAAGTCACCGGAGGTTCGTTGCTGCTCTCGCTGGAGTTCTTCCCTGTCAGAAATCGAAGCCCAAGAATATCGCCGTTGCTCGTTCAAATGTTTCCTAACCTTCGACTCTCCGTTGAGCTGCTACGTCAACTGAGGAAAATGGCACAGGAGAAATACTGCGGATATGGAGTGTTGGTGGTGAAGGCTCATCTTGAATAAGGGAGACTCAATAAATGTGATGGTGACAACACAATGCCATGATAATGACGTGCACAAAGCCAGTGGGTGGAGACAACATATCACTTCGCCATTCCTTTTTTTTTTTTTTTTTTTTTTAGAGTCTGCCTCGTCGTTTCTTTGATCCCCTTTTCCTCTCTCTTTTTTTTTTTTGCTTTCGTTTCCTTCTCTATATTGTTTTTTTGTTTTGTTTTGTTTTGTTTTATTTTTGATTTCCTTTTTCTGTTTCGTTTCTTTCTTTTTGTTGTTCAGTTTCTTCTTTTCCCTTTTTTGTTGTTTTTTTTTTCAATATCTTAATAATAAAAATAATAATAAATAAATAATAATAATAACATTAATTATTACCGCACTTCTTGCCGCGGCTTTTTCGAATTTGGTATAATTTTAATACAAACGATTTAACGGGACTAAAGAGCCTGGTGATATACAACAATCACAGCAATTAATCCACCGCCCCTAACAACTGGACCCCTGAGCACGAAAGAGAAGTTCAAAAAAAAATTCATGACCAACCATTGAAACTCTTTTTACCCATGCTCAACAATAACTCGATGCCACGCAAGCTGTCGTTCCATTAGCTCGCTTTTTCATTATAGCTTCGAATTTGTATTGTTGCTTCGCTTTAGCTCGTTCCTTTATTGGATTGTTAAAGCATACTTCTCTTGCATTTTAATATCACTGAACATTAAAAGGAACCATGAAAACTACCCATATACCTTCTCCTTGGAAGATTTAAATGATATATGAACATCGAAAATTCTGGACAGATTCGCGCCTTCACTTTCCCTCGAATTTTGACCCTTCAAAAGTCATATTCAAGCTTAGATGTTTTCATGAAAGTTGTAGCTCTGTAAGTTAGCTTTCCAACGATACCCGGATCACCTCAATTGGACAATTATAGACCGAGATACGACCAAAATACCAAACAATGACTAATTGCTGCGAGAATGCATTCTTTGACAATTATTTTTCATTCCAAGACTTGCAATGCTTCCTAGACTTGTTCTCCTCCTTTCCATGCCAATAATTAACGTGTGGTTGAATATAATCACTCTCTTGGACGAAAGTATAAAATTTTTTGTTATGACTGAACTTAGACAATAAAATTTCTAAGCTGCCTACGTACTCACGAACGAGATCAAGTCAAACGTAGTTCAAATTTTTTTTTTTAAAAAAAGTAAAGCCGTTCACAGTTTAAACTCATGCAGGCCAGGAGTTTACCGTACACAGTTTAAGCTCGTGCGGGTCAGGAGCGTCTATGACTTGGGCCCACCCACAGACAATCGAGATGCATTAGTAGTTTAACCACGTGCTGCATTTTGGTGGATATCATCCTTCAAGTAGTCTCGTTTAATTAATAGGGCCAACTTGCTAATCATTTTTATCAACCAAGTTGTGCATGCCCCCCGCAACCGGGATCTCATCATGTCAATTAATGTGGAATGAAGACGCCACCTCATCTTGGGTTGGTGTCGCTCCATAACTTGAATCAAGGTCTTCTTCATTTCCTTCTTGCACACGGGTGTATATAATGGTCTTTGGTTGGACCTTCAAGACTTCGTTGCATGAAACATGGACATCAACTTCTCGTCTCATACGAGAGGGAACTATACTTCTAAGCCTTTTTGAAGACTCTATTTCAATAGAAGTATTGGTGTGTTCTTTTAAAACTCGAGCAGCTCCAAGTCTGTCATGTATTGACTTCCTCTTAGCAGGTTTTGGATTTGACCCAAGCCTATAAAAGGCTGACCGTCGTGGTTCTACCTCACCAATCCTATCAAAGACCGACCGATTGCCTCTTGTGTTGTTCCTCCTCATCGGTAGACGTGATGCAATTACATGCGACTCTGTTTATGAAGATTCGCACTGGTTTAGGGAGCCCATAGCCTAATCCTTTACGTTCATGCGGTCCCTGCTGATTTGACTTGCCTTTACCGCCGGCTTCTGGGATAAGTTTCCCCAACTTCTGCGGCTCATTGGGATTGTAGCCAGCTTTAGCTAGAAGTTTATAAGCATTGGGGTCGAAGCCATTAGTGCGCTTAACAGGCAACATTTCATCTATTCCATCCCGAGCATCGTTATCTTTGGTTTCTTCTCCAAGCGGTTTGGCTGGGGGAGCTTTCAATGGTTCAATTCTTGTAAGCGGGAAAACAAGTTCCTTATTGCAATGAGCTTGGTCTACGACTTGTTTGCCTTTCCATTTTGGATCAGGAGGTGCGTCAACATTGATTTTGTCAATCTCTTCAACAATAACTTGTTTCTTCAAGTAAAATTTTGCGTCTGCAAAGTAGGACTCTGCTTCGGTGAACGGACTTTCATCAGCGACCACCTTTTCTATCACGCCGCCTTTTTCAAACATGAGGCACTGGTTCCATGATGAGGGGACTACTCCGTTCTCATGTATCCAAGGTCGGCCTAGCAACAAATTGTAAGACGTCCTCGCATCTATCACATAACATAGTGTATTTGAGTTCAACGTTCCGACCCTGAGATCGAGTCTGATGGTACCTAGTGCCCTTTGCCCACCTTGATTAAAACCTTGAATCATCAGGCGGCTTTGAGAGAGCTCGTCGGTAGAGATGCCAAGTTCTTTCATAGCTCGGAGTGACAGAATGTTCACAGCCGATCCTTGATCAATCAAAATCCTTTTGATTCCTTGCTCGCGTGCATAACCATCTACGAACAACGGACGATTGTGTGGTGCACCACCAAGTAATAGATCTTCATCTTTGAAAATTATCTCCGCAGTGTAAGACGAACAACGGACGATTGTTTGGACCTCGCTACTTCCTTCAATCAAGGGGAATGAAGATTCTCCCACTTCAACATGTTCTTCATTGGTATTCAAGCAAGTTCCAAGAATGTCTGTTCTACTCAGGCAAAACCCCTTTGGCATGTATTGAGCTAGGATAACTGGTGCCCGTGGCTTGTTGGGAAGTCCTTTCTTCTTCGAGTCATGGACAGGGTCCCTTGCCGACTTCTTCTCAACCCATTGCTTTGTCATTTTCTTCAATGGTCTAATATGACTAGCAGGATCAAGTTGTGATGGTTTTAAATACTGGACGCCAGCATGCTTTACTTTAAATGGAAGTGTGCATTTATGTTGCTTGCCCCCATTATTCTCCTCATCTTCTATAAGTAATGGAGCAAACCTCCCACATGAAATTTGGTTTATGCTTGCGCTAGCATCCGCAAGCTCTATCTTTCCATCACGAGCAAGCCCCATCACTTTATCCTTAAAGACGAAGCATTTTTCAATCGGGTGTCCGAGGAGACGATGATACTTGCAATAGTTGAGGTCATCTACCCTAGAAGCTTCTTCGGGGCGCTTTATCTCAGGTAACTCAATTAATTTGAGTTTCAGCAACTCGTCAAACATAAGAGAAACGTCAGAATCCAAGAATGGATATTGTTTCTCTTGCCACTCTTCCACAATTGTTTTTCTAGCTCCCCTTGATGGGCCAGTGAATGATCTTTGCTTGGGCTTCTCAGCCACTTTGGTGAAAACCCGCATTGGTTCTGTCATCACGTTCATCGTCTCTTTTTCCTCTTGCTTTGGAAAGAACTTACTCCATTTGTTGACGCCTTGGTTTGCAGGTGCCTTTGATGAGCCGGGCATACTTGACATACTTAGTCCCCCATTAGCTTCAATACTCAATTCCATGTCATGAGCACGACTGGATAGTTCTTCAAATGTTATAGGCATGATTCCCTGCAAAATGTAAGAGAGCTCAAAGTGCATGCCTTGGATGCACATTTCAATTGCGGAGCTTTGTGATATCCTCTCTTTACAGTTAAGGCACAACTCCCTCCATCTCTCGATGAAGGCTCCTGCACGTTCACCCTTCTATTGGTGGGTAGTGGTGAGCTCCAAGAAGCTGACAGTCCTTCTTGTGCTATAGAAGCGGGTCAAGAACTCGCGCTCCATATCATTCCAGCTATCAATGCAACCATGCTCCAGGTCGGTGTACCAATCAAAGGCAGTTCCCTTCAGAGAGCGGACGAACTGCTTGACGAGGAGCTCTCCGTATGTTCCAGCATCATTACAGGTTTCAATGAAGTGGGCGATGTGCTGCCTCGGGTTGCCTTTTCCATCAAACTGCTGGAACTTGGGAGGTTGATAGTCCAGCGGCATCTTCATTTCTTCAATCCTCTGAGTATAGGGCTTAGTGTAAGTGTATGAAGATTTTCCTCCCACGAGCTTCCCTTTAATCGCTCCCATGATGTAGTCGTTCAACTGCTCAACAGGTATCATGCCCTCAGAAATTGGAATACTTTTCTCAACGGGTGGTGGACGAGAGATTGTCTCTTCCATTCCTGGCCTACTTTCATGACGCGGTGACTCGACATCAATATCGTCCTCTTGGGTTTGAGGCTGCTTCTCGGAAGCTCGACTTGTTTCGCCGTTTCTTCCGCTTTCAACCTTTTCACTGAGCTCATTGATTCTCCTTTCTTGGTTATGCATGAACGTAGCTATCCCCTCAAGAGCTTTGGTGATGTTTGCTAGTTGTTCCTCCACCGAAGCTGCGTTCGTCGTCATAACGGGCATGACTTTGTAGCTGTGAGTCAATTCTGACGATGTTTTCTGCAGAGGTGATGATTGAGATGTAGGAGACGAGCTACCACTGCTAGGGGTTCCTTTTGGGGGAGTCATACTCCCGCTGCTGGGAGTTCCTTTTGGGGTAGTGGGGCCCATATGACTCTTGTCGCCAACAGTTTCCCTCGTCGAAGATGAACCCTTGTCATATGCGGCTTTCCATGACTTGGTGGAGTTGCTTTCAATCCTTCGGACGATGTTACGAACCATGTTCTCGGTCTCGTTCAGTTGCACCCCTAGGTTCCTCACTAAGCTCCGAGTCATTGCTCCTTCCACATTTTGGCTATCACCGGAACCGGCCACGGATGATGCCTTGGAGCGGGTAGCTTGAGCATAGGTCATCTTGGAGGAGGGATTTCTTGATGCCATTTGGATTCCTTCCTTGTAGAGCTCGTGAATCAATAGTGAAGAGATGAGAGGCAAAGTAGTCCCACTGGGCGTGCCAAAATCTGTAAACACAAAAAAGTAAACTTGTATATATTCACAAAATCTGTTTACAGCGTGTGTATAATTCAATGCAGGTACAAAATCTCTGTCTAGTTCTCTGATTCTTCACTGACGTTATCTATGGAAGTGCCTCCGGGATTCAAATAGCGTAGCCTCCGGGATTTAAGTGGCGCGTGCCTCCGGGATTCAAGTGGCGTAGCTTCCGGGATTTAAGTGGCGTAACTTCCAACAACGAGCGTCAAGAATTTAGAAGTAATCAACCCTGCAAAGTTTCAAAACACATGCAATGGATTCAAGCTGCTTTAAGATCCTCAAATGCCTTCAAAAGACTTCAAGATCTTCGAGACAATCAATTCTACAAAGCTCCAAAGTACCTGCAATGGATTCAAATTGCCTGCAAAATCAACAAAAATGCCTTCAAATCTTCAAGCGTTCTTCAATTCCTTTAAGCTCTCAAGCCTTCAAGTTGTCAAGCGTTCTTCAATGCCTTCAAAGCCGTCACGTCTTTAAGTTCTTCAAATGCTCTCAACTTCTCAAGTCTTCAATTGTTGTGTTTTGGAATGAAAGTGAAGGCCCTATTTATACTAAAAGGCCTAACCAAAATCCCTCAACAAACTTCTCTTTTTAATTAATTAATTAGTTAATTATTATTTAGGAAAATGAACCTTGCCCAAAATAAAGTCCAGGTTCATAATTGTATAATCTAATTTAATTCAAATTAAATTATAATTATTTAATTCAAATATAATAAAATTATATTTATTTAAATTATAATTATAATTTATAATTCAAATTCAAATATGAAATGGGCTTGGGCCAATTAATTAAGTAATTCAATAGCCCAAATCATATTTAATTGGACTCATTAAATTAATTTAATTATTATTGCCCAAATAATTAAGTTGGTCCAATAATCAATCTCGACACCGGCCCAATAATAATTTTATCTATCCATTTATCGGGTTCAAATTTTCGGTGTCTACAGTACACATCCACGCACCTTAAGTATAAAACTCACACACATTACTCACCGCACAAACGCACGAGAAACATGCACCCGCACGGTAATATACACACACACACACACACCAGTGTTGAAAAAGACGCTAGGCGCTCGGGGCGCCTAATGCCTAGACACTGATTTTTCGATGCCTATGCGCTCAATTTTTTATTTTATTTTTTATTAGGATCACACATAGCAGCACTGCAAGAGGTAAGAAGGACTTTCTGAAGATCCTTGAGCTCTTTCAGAATTCGCTTTGAGGCCATGTTGAACCAAAACCCTAGCTTCCCAGAAAAACTAGATCAGCTCCACGGCTAACAAAAATGCACGCACATATATACAGAGAGTCATAAACAGAGAGATTATAGGTGCTTTTTCTCCTACTACGAAACGAGATCCTCCTACTGCGCTGAGGGTTCGGGACTTACCTGAGAGATCCTCCTACTGAGAAACGAGAGATTCTAAGCAGCGAAAATGCGGGGAGGTCTATAGTTCAGAGTTTCAGACAAATGAATGTATATAGCCCAACAAAAAGGAACCCTTAAAAAAATCGGGTAGGAGACCAATTCCAGCATTTTTCGACGCGGTTGGACGTGATTTTTGCAACAGTGATATATATATATATATATATATATATATATATATATATATATATATATATATATATATATATATATATATATATACTAGTTTTTTACGCGCATTGAGCGATTGAGATAATGCCCAATGTTTTTTTTAAATAAGTACTTTAAAGTATATCAAGGCAAGATTATATCGAAATTGTTCATGCATAGATAATTGAATATTGAATTTGCATATTTGAATAGGTAATTCTAAGTTTACAAATGCAAGATAATATAATCAAGATTGATTATAATTGTCAATAAAATAATTGTATAGGTATGGTTGAAACCAAATACGGGACATAAGGGAGAGCAAATAAAAATTAGGGCACAAAATATTAAATATATACTAATATTGAAAAGCTAATTGCTGATTGGCAAACAAGGACATTGCGGGGTAGTTTCTCACTTCAATTTGTTGTGTGATTTGAATACTCCTTTTGTCAATAAACCCCCAAGTAGTTAATATGATTGGCTTCATTAGATTTTTCTATTTTTTTAAAAAAAATTATTATTATTATTATTGTTGTTGTTATTGTTGTTATTATTATTATCATTATTATTATTATTATTATTATTATTATTATTATTATTATTATTATTATTATTATTATTATTATTATTATTATTATTATTATTATTATTATTATTATTATTATTATTATTATTATTATTATTATACCCTTATGTCATTTTACATGTTAATCTAAACAGTTAATTTTTTCAAATATATTTTTACCAATCGTTGATATAATTCGCAGGTCAAATCCGTTAATACAATCTGTTGACGCTAACTGCTAACTGCTAATTGTCAAACAATGACATTGCGAGATAGTTCTCACTTCAATTTGTTGTGTGATTTAAATACTCTCTTTGTCAACAAATCTCTCAAGTAGTTAATATGATTGACTTTATTAATTATATATTTTTTTAATTTTTTATGGTATTAATAAAATACTTGGTAAATAAATATATAGCATTATTTTGTATTACAACTTTGATATTTAATTAAAAAATAGTGCACAAAAAAAAACAATGTAGTGAATATAATCAATTGATGAATTTGAATGTAAAGAGTTGTTACGTACATTGAAGAAAAATAAAGACAATATAACTAATAAAATTATTTCTCTTAATTAATTTATTGATAATGAATAATTTTTTTTAATAAAGACATTGTAGGGACAATGTAGCGAATATTATCAATTGATGAATTTTAATGTAAAGAATTTTTATATTGGAGAAAAATAAAGACAATATAACTAATGAAATTATTTCACTTATTTAATTTATTGATAATGAATAAATTTTTTTGAATAAAGACATTGTAGATATATAATTCTAAATTAAAGAAATGCATATGTATTATTTTTTGTTGTAGCTACTAAATTATTATAATAATTTAATAAGAGTAAAATAGAGTAGTAATTATGCCAACTTTGATTGGTATGAGGTTCGAACCTAAGACCTTTTTTTTTGAAATCAATGAGTAAGTTAACGGTGAACTAACAGAAATTAACGAAAAAGATAATATTTAACGGAAAAGTTAACTGATAATCATATTAATTAAGGATAAATTAGTAAATCTTACGGAAAAATTAAAATCTGATGAATCTGAGCCATTCATTTGATTAAAAAATTTGACCGCCATTTTTTCTACCCATTATATGCCTAACTCTCTTGGGCTCTTATTAGTATAGTAGATATATATATATATATATATATATATATATATATATATATATATATATATATATATATATATATATATATATATATATATATATATATATAGGCTTTGATTCCCATGAGGTCTCTATTAAAATTGAGATCATGAGGCCTAATCATGGCCATTAACTCATTACAAATTGATGGTAGAGATTTAAAGAGATATATGACTAAATTAAGGATAGGTTTTAAACATAAGGAGAAAAGAGTAATTGTAATAATGTGGTTAATTTTGGTTAGAATAAAATTGGAATATTTAGCCTAATTTAGCCTAAGTAATGGTTAGAATATAGGTTAGAATATATATATATATATATATATATATATATATATATATATATATATATATATATATATATATATATATATATATATAGGCTTTGATTCCCATGAGGTCTCTATTAAAATTGAGATCATGAGGCCTAATCATGGCCATTAACTCATTACAAATTGATGGTAGAGATTTAAAGAGATATATGACTAAATTAAGGATAGGTTTTAAACATAAGGAGAAAAGAGTAATTGTAATAATGTGGTTAATTTTGGTTAGAATAAAATTGGAATATTTAGCCTAATTTTAGGGGAAATATGAATGGTAATAAGTAGTATGTATTTTTGTATGAAAGTAGAACGTGAAGTACACATCGCAGAGAACCGTGAGGAAGACATCCATGGTAGCTTGTGAATGGCGAGTAACAACACGGGTATGTGGTTTTGGACTTTTCTGTTATTTGTTTTTCTACGGAGGTGGGTGCATTCGGTCGATATGCCTGTGCAACTTCAAATAATGGGGCATGTGCGGGATGTTGAATATGTTGGTTCGGAAGTTTTTTGGGTTACTGAAGTCGTTGTCTTGCTTGGGTTTTCCGGAAATAGGTTTTTTTTTTTTTTTTTTTTAAATGTAGAAAACAAAAATTGATATAGTTGATGGAGGACGTTAGTTGTACGTGTGTGCGTTTTTTTTATTCGGCGTATGCATATCGTAGAAGCGAAAAGTTACAATGTTATTTATTTTTAAGGTTATCAAAAAAACAATTATTGCATGTGTGGGTGGATGCATGGTGTACGGCTGTAAGTGAAGTAAAACGATAATATGGGAAGAATTTTGTTAAAGCTAAACCAGTTGGTAAGTGGGGGAGTTGATGGTGTGTGCGTGTTTATGTTTCGGTGTGTGCGACTTGGTGTAATGGATGAATACAGTGGTTTGTTTTTTTAAAGATAGTGTGATAAAAAAAAAATTGTGGGCGGTATGGGTGGATAGAGCTGAGCGGCTTTTGATTTTTTATTTCTGATTTTTTTGGTAATGGGAGAAACAGCAATTCATATAGCAGCTTGGGGTAGGGTAGGATGCGCTATGTGCGTTTATTTGTTTAGGTGTGTGCGTAACGTAGAATCGAAGCTTTACGATGTTATTTATTTTTTGTAAGGTTATCAAAAAATAACTATTGCATGTGTGGGTGGATGCATGGTGTATGGCGGTTAATGAAGTAAAGCGATAATATGGGAAGAATTTTTTGTTAAAGCTAAACCAGTTGGTAAGTGGGGGAGTTGAAGGTGTGTGCGTGTTTATGTTTCGGTGTGTGCGACTTGGTGTAATGGATGAAAACAATGGTTTGTTTTTTTAAAAGATAGTGTGATAAAAAAATTATGGGCGGTATGGGTGGATGGAGCTGAGTGGCTGTTGGTTTTTTATTTTTGATGTTTTTGGTGATGGGAGAAAACAACAATTCATATAGCAGCTTGGGGTAGGGTAGGATGAGCTGTGTGCGTTTATTTGTTTAGGTGTGTGCGTAACGTAGAATCGAAGCTTTACAATGTTATTTATTTTTTGTAAGGTTATCAAAAAACAACTATTGCATGTGGGGGTGGATGCATGGTGTATGGCCGTTAATGAAGTACAGCGATAATATGGGAAGAATTTATTCGTTAAAGGTAAAAAGTCGATAATAAGTGGGGGAGTTGATGGTGTGTGCGTGTTTATGTTTCAATGTGTGCGACTTGGTGTAGTTGATGAATACAGTGTTTTTTTTTTTTTAAGATAGTGTGAACAAAAATTGTGGGCGGTATGAGTGGATGGAGGTGAGCGAGATGGACACGAGAAGCAGAAAAAGATCTACAAATTGAGATGGCCGAAGAGAGACGGGAAGGGGGGAATAAGGCCACACACAACAGCACCGCGGAGGGAAAAGTAATAAACTCGTTGTACAAATGTTTGGGCATCGCTAGAGGTAGGCCTGAAAAATTGGAATAGATCAGTCATGCGATTGAAGAATTAGAAGCAACGCTGTGCGTGGAAGAAGAAGACGGGACAGTAAATAACGGGAAGCGTGCAGTTATGGAAGCATATTGTAGTGTTTCAGCCCTAGAGACGATCGAAGTGTCGCCACCTACAGTAGCTAAGAGCAAAGGTTCGGGAAAGGAATGAAGTCAGCAAAGGAGGTAGCAATTATGGAACAAGCTAAGTTAAAAAGAAGCGATCTTGCAAAACCTGTGGATTGGTTGTTGGCCATAATAACCGAAACTGTCCACAGAAGTAGTGATCGTAACGTTTTCAAAATATTGCACACACCGGTAATGGAATAGTTAAACAATTGTGAGCCGTGACTTAATGATTACGTATTTGGATATGTGTACGACTACAAGACGGATTTGTTGTTATAGAAACTTCGTAGTGGTGAGGTTTAATGTCATATTAACAGTGGTGTGTGCATTCGTGTACCGAGGTGTAAGCAACATACTGGATATTATTTAATAACAATGTAGTGTTATTTTTTTTTTAAATATGTATTTGATTACCCTAACGACCAGATTAGTATGATTACACCAAAGTCAATGACCAAGTGAATAGGAGCAAACCTTTAATTGTTTGCGTCTACGCGTTAGAGGGGGTGCGTCACGACCGGTGTGCTTTGATAAATGCGAGTGTGTGCAAATCACCGGCGAAACTTGTTTGAGGTATTAATATGTATTAAAACAATTTAATCATTCGTTTAGAAAATGAACGCATTAGTAATTGACTGTCGTGTGTGCGTAAAATGAGGTATGTGAAGTTATATTAAGTATGAGAATGTTGTGCATTGTATAATGAAGGTGTGTGCAACTAACCGAGGGACCAAGATGAGTTAATAATATGCCATGAAACAATTTAATCAGTCATAATGAATATCGAAACTAAAATCGTAGACTGATAAAAAACAGGAAAAACAACAGGGAAAAATAACCAAAAGCAATGACTATAATACTAGAAGACAATCGTGTGTGCGTAAATGAGCAACGTGTAGTTATATTAACTAACATAATATTATGCATGGAAGGGAGATAGCGTCCATCACGATAGGGAGTAAACGATGATGGATTTCTCTTTAATAGCTTTAATCCATGTCATTTTAGCTCTAGTTATTTATTATTCCAGTAACAGCAAGAGCATAATAACAAAATCAGAAATTGATAAAATTAAATTTCTAAACAATCGTCCTAGCAATATTGTACGATTGTTGAATGATACGTATGTGTTTGCGATAGAGATATGGAAGGAGAGTAACTAGATCACGCAGGGGTGAAGGAGGCTTTGGAGGTAGCTACACCAGGAGAATTTGAAGCTAGGAACAAGCTCATCGGTGACGGCAGCACTGCCGATGACGTGGCGTCTCTCGAGGATGGCAACGGAGAGACCGGAGCGAGCAAGGTAGGCGGTAGCGATTAGGCCGTTATGGCCACCGCTGATCACCAGTGCGTCCCATTTCTTCACCTTCAAAGCTCGCTCCGAGTTCGCAGTAAAGCTGTCGCTCAGTTTCCGGCACTGTCGCCACATTTCTTATAATTTTCTATCACCTCCGGCTCACTCTCTCTCTCTCTCTCTCTCTCTCTCTCTCTCTCTCTCTCTCTCTCTCAATTACGTGATGCTTGTCGCGTGTATATATATATTGAAAGTGATTTAGGACCATAAATATCGCGCACAGACCCATAAAATCGGCTAATCAAATCCTAATACCCTAATAACAATATAAACAAAAGACAAACATACCCCCTATCTCTAATAAAGACATAGCGCATGGGTTAATCATAGTGCAAATCTGAACGGTTCAATAATATTAATAAACAAACAAAATTGAACCTCACGACCTCACCGGATCCAATATATATATATATATATATATATATATATATATATATATATATATATATATATATATATATATATATATATATATATATATATATATATGTAGATGCTCATATGCGGCTATGCTCTTAGGTGAGGCGGTGAGGTCATATCCCAGTCATTGATCAATTCTAATGTAACGGCAGCGGCACATTATTTGAATTAAGTAAAGTTTGTCGCGGTTTTGGTAAGCGAGGGCGTTTCAATAATTTCGTTGGATGGGGACATGCATGTATATAAGCTGGTTTATTTTGTGTAATTTTAAGCACGGGAGAGAGAGAGAGAGAGATCAAGACCTCGTTCGTGATCGCGTCGTAATTGGGAGAAGATCAAGATCGCGATCGTATTCGTGATCGCGTCGCAATTGGGAGAATATCGCTGGAGATCACAATCGGAAGTTGGACGAGATATCAGTTGCGATTGCAATTAGAGAATATCGCAGTTGGGAGAATATTGAAATTGAGCGATGGAGCCTGGTATGTTTGAATTGCTTATTTTGTAGTTTTAATTTGTCTTTTTATTATTTTGTGTTTGTTATGATTTGGAAGTTTATCGCATGTTTTTTTCGGGTTTTGCTGTGTATCGGTCTTGACTATGTTGTTGTGTGTTGTTTTGTGATTACGGTGTACTTTTTGTATACTCGTGGTGCATATATTATTTGTTGGTGTGTCTGGCAGTATTAGATTTTAGGCATGTATAATGTGCATGTAAGTAGGGTTATTCATGTGGTATTGGATAAGGTGTGGTGCTTTATTAGTTAACATGTGGTGTGCAGCTGCTGATTTGGAATCTTTTGGTATTTGCGATAAAGATAATTCAACTGATGTTTGTGGAGAAGGCAGTGGTGGTGTTTGTGATGAAGGTAATCCCACTGATGTTGGTGTAGAATGCAACGGTGATGGTTGCGATGAAGGTAATGCGACTGATGTTGGAGTAGCAGGCAGTGGTGTGGGTTGTGATGAAGATTATTTTACTGATGTGGGTGTACAAGGCAATTTATGTGTGTTGGAAATTTCTCCTGGGCTGACTAAGTATTGGTGCCCAGTTTGTGGTGACAGTTTGAAGCCTATCGTTGGGCAACAATTCGTTTCCTTGGATGGTGCTGTTGTTTTTTATAAACAATATGCTGGGACTGTTGGGTTTGATTGTAGGTAGCACTCAATTCGGAAGAGTAGGGATGGTGTTGCTGTGGAGAAGCATGTAGTATGTAACTGTCAGGGTTTTAAGCAGAGGGTTTCTAGTGCTGCTAAAACTACTTTGCCGAGGAGACGGAGGGTGACAAATAAGGTTGGTTGTAAGGCTAAGTTGTGATAAAGCTTAAGTGTAATGGTTTGTATGTTGTGCATTCTTTTGAGGAACGTCACACCCATTCAATGTGTTCAATTATTGCTAGGCAATTTTTAAAGGTGAATCGTAGCCTTGATGCTGGGCACCAAATGTTTATTGCCAGTTGTGCTCGGGCAAATATTGGCTCTGTTCGGTCATATAGGCTGTTTAAAGAGATTGTTGGTGAGTATTCTAATGTTGGGCCTACAGGTGTGGATTTTAAGAATTTCAAGCGTGACCTGATGACGTACATTCTAAATGGTGATGCTCAATTATTCATAGATACGATATTCAAGAGACGTGAATTGTGTGAGGCTTTTGATTTTGAATATGATGTTGATGAAGTTGATCAGCTTTCAAGGGTTTTTTGGGCGGATGCAGTATCTAGGAAGAATTTTGCGTTGTTTGGTGATGTTGTTTCATTCGATGCTACATACCGTACTAACAGGTTAGTATTTATTTTTATTGTGCATGTTGTATATTTCTGTGGTGCATGATTCCATACCTTATGGTGTGTATTGTTAGAAGTATGATGTTAATTGATTGTTGTGCTGTAGGTATAAGTTGGTTTTTGTTCCATTTAATGGAATTGATAACCATAAGAGATCCATCATCTTCGGTGCTAGTTTGCTTACGAGGGAAGATGTAGACTCATATGTGTAGCTTTTGGAGAAATTTAAGAAAATTATGTGTCATGACCCTATTTGTGTTGTTACTGATCAAGATCCAGCTCTCAAGGTTGCTGTTGCTCGTGTGTTTGGTACATCAAAACATAGATTTTGCATGTGATATATAATGTGCAAGGTTGGTGAGAAGGTTGGACCGATTTTGTCTAAAGATGAAGTGTTTAGGAGGAAGTTGAATGGCATCGTTTGGAACAAATCTCTGGACTCCAAGTCTTTTGAGGATGCATGGAGTTGTATTATGGAGGAATATGGTTTGGGTGACAATGATTGGTTTCGTTACTTGTTTGAGTCTCGTACATATTGGGCATCCCCATATTTTCATGACGAGTTTATGTCAGGATTGGTTAGGACAACGTCTCGATTAGAGTCTCAAAATAGTTTTTTTTGGTACGTTCTCTAATGGTCATTCTAGTTTGGTTGAGTTCTTGGTGCATTTTGGAAGTGTTGTTGGTGCGCAGCGTCATGCACAGGCAAAATTGAATGCTGATTGTGAATCTTGTTTTCCTGTTTTGAAGACACCATTGGCTTTGGAGAAGCATGCAATGGATGTTTACACCATTTCTGTATTTTATGATGTTCAAGTAGAGATTTGTGCAACTTGTTATTCGTGTCAAGTGGTGTCTTTGTGTGATTGTGATGGTCATGTGTCCTATGGGATAAAAGATGGTGCCCAACGGGCATGGTATGTGGAGCTAGTCTTGTCTGATTACACCGCTACGTGTTCTTGCAAGATGTTTGAGCGGATGGGGTTGTTGTGTAGGCATATTTTTTTTTGTTTTTAAATATCGTGGGCTTGAGAGTATTCCTTCTAGGTATTTGGTGTCTCGGTGGACAAAGGGTGCTTGTTTGAAGCAAATATTTCGTATTGATGATACAATTGTTGATCAATCTTCTAAAGTGGAGAACGTTAGGATTTTTACTAATCTATTGTGGTCTGACATATATGCTTGTGTGGGCTTGGCTGATGGTAATATAGAACGTTTGGCACAGCTACGATGTGTTATTTGTGAGCAAAGGCAATTATTTCTCCAAGATGGGAGTGAGGATGGCAGTGGGGTGGTGGCTGGTGGTAGCAAACAAAGTGTATCAATTCATTTTGTGGAGCTGTGTCTCAGGGGTCAACAGTGGAGGTGCGCGATCCTATTCAAGCTAAGAACAAGGGTAGCGGTAAGCGGTTGAAGAGTACAAGGAGAAAGCTGCTAGTAAGTTGTAAAGCAATCAAGGAAATGCCATACTTGTGATGAATATGGTCATAATAGTAGGACATGCCCTTTAAATGATTAGATACAGTTGTGTAGTTTGATTTTGGACCTATATATTTTCACAGTTGCGCACAATTCTTATAACATACAGTTATGCATTTTATTACAGTACTTGGTGCGTTTTAATACACAATGTGGTGCATTTTAGAATGTCGAATGTTTTTATGTTTGAAATGGTGTGTTTTATTCCGTATTGTGGTGCATTTTTATATGTAGAATTATGTTGGCGGTTAATTATTGTGTGGTGCATTTTATTTCATATGTTGGTGTATTTTGCAAGTAAAAGTGGAATGGTGCATGTTATTTTTTATAATGGTGTTTTTGATGTGTCTTTTAAAAATGTCATACAATTATATATTTTATTACAATACTTGGTGCGTTTTAGTACACAATGTGGTGCATTTAAGAATGTCGAATGTTTTTATGTTTGGAATGGTGTGTTTTATTCCGTATTGTGGTGCATTTTTATATGTAGAATTATGTTGGCTGTTAATTATTGTGTGGTGCATTTTATTTCATATGTTGGTGTATTTTGCAAGTAAAAGTGGAATGGTGCATGTTATTTTTTATAATGGTGTTTTTGATGTGTCTTTTTAAAAATGAAGTGTATGCATGATAATACTGCATTTATAGAACTGCAAATGGGTTAGGCCTTCACAAGTACCCATCACAAAATATCGTTTTTCTAGTAGTCATATGGTCTATACCATGCCATCACAAAAAACACTTACATGTTTGAAAGTCTCCTTAAACACCAAACTCTGCTGCCTTCTGTATGTTTATTTCTCTCAGTTCATTCACATCTGAGGTGATCAAGGCAGCCAAGTATCTCACTCTTAACTTGTTCAATTGTTCTTTGTTGTTTTTCTGCAATCCACAATCCCATTCGTCAGTTGACTGTCCACGGAAGGTTTCCAAACGATGCATTAAAAAGATGCCACAATCCTTTTTGTTATGCGCATCTCTCTAAGGCATCTTCATTATCTTAGACTTTAGTTTCTTTACCTTTTCACCTTTGTACGCGGATTTCTGTTCGATCAACATATTTGAAAAGAATTTTTGCTGCATCAAGGAATTGTACAATAATCTTAGTTTTTTGTGTCGTTGTGTATTAAATATATATAATCAGTTAGTGCTTAGTGGGTTACCAAATTGTCAAGCACATATCCGTATTTGTCCGTTTTCTTCACAGGTGTTGAAGAGTTGTCAATGATATCAAACATTTCCATTATTGGGCTAATAGACAGCAAGTAGTAGTGGTTGGATGCCATATGGGAAACAGAAACTGTCATAACGAAAACACACCACATGTGTCATAATATACACCACAATATGATTAATAATGCACCACAAATAGGTAAATACTAGAATGTACAAATTGATGTATAACAAATAGGCAAATATTATATATATATATGTTAACATCTTACGTATACAATTTTGTGCCACATGATGTCTACAGCAATCGCTTTGTCTTGAAGGAACTTTTCTTTGAATCTCTTGAATCTTAAATCTTCATCTCCCTGCGGGTTCGCAATTGTGTACAGCTGAAAAGTTCAATGATATATTTGCTAGAATTGTAGGTGTTTTAAAGGTGTAGTTAGTTTCATATTCTTTGCTTACACTTGTCCAGGTTGAAGCAACGAATTTTGTAGATCCTCTTTCTCCTTCACGAATGTTTAGTATGGCTGCCCAAGCATCAACTATAGATACTGGAATCTCTGTATCTGGCACCATTAACAGCATATCTCTCCAGTCGATTACCCTTCCTTCATACCTGAATAGTTCCTGCTCACTGGTAATAATGTATTGTATAAGCAACAAAAATATTAATACATCAACATTATTAAAACATACACCAAAGTTATAGCAGTAACACACCATTAGAAGTTAATATTTCATTTTATGAGAATACACCAACATATATAGAGATATACACTAATAACTATTGAGTATCACACAACACCTAAGCAACTAATGTGACCACCCGATGTGTCAGCACAAACAATCATATAAACACACCAATAGTTATCGAATAATGCACTAGTTAATATATGATAATTATACACCAATATTATAATACAATGCACCAAATATATTTTAGAAATACACCAAGTGATATGTGTTGTGCTTACAGTTCTGGGTTAGGGTTTTCTAATACCCATTGTCTGATTGATTCCTCTGTTGATGTTATTGGGGCTTCCAGATCAGTTGCATATATGCGGGCTTTAGGTCTGATTGGGATGTTCCCTCTAGCTGGTCTCTTTCCTTTGTCTAATGGTTGGGGTGGGAGTGGTGGATCTGAATCAGGGCCCTCTTGAAATTGGTCTGCTGGTGTGACCTGTAACATTCAGATTTTAATTTTTTTTTCTTTTGTTCTGTCGTCAATTTAATACAGTGCATTACCTCATCATTGTTGTTAGCTGGTGCATCTGGTTGAGCCCCATGCACATCTTGTTGACCTTCAGTTGCTTCTTCACCCTCATTCATATTCAGCTCAACTTCTTCATTTTCTATAGCCTGATCAATGTTTTGGTAGTCTCGTGCAATATCATTCACTTCCGTCCAACGTCTATTTTGTTCCTCTGGTGTCAATCCCAGACTGAAAGATGGCATATCATTTAGAAAATTTCTCTTGTTTAATACACGGACAATCTCATCTACTGCTCTCAAGAACTCAGGGTCACTCCAGTAGGCATCCTCTCTCTGAGTAAATGTCAGTTCTCCATCCTCTTGTGCTCTGAATCCAAGCATTTGCCTAGCAGATTCAAACATATGATTGAATCAGGTGCATTTTCAATTAGCCTTGATATTCTCAGTAGACTCTGTGCAATTGACCTAGTGTGGGTGGTAATCTCATCAACAAACTCCTGTATATGAAACACTATAGTATAAACACACCAATATATATTGTAGTATGCACCAAATATTTCTAAAAAGTATACCACAGTCAGATCATGCACCATATTACACACATAATGCACCAATTACCATTGCAGTGTTTGTTTACCTGTAATCCTTGTGGCAGTGGTGGGGTCTCTTCTTGTGGTGGGGGTGGGGGTGGGGCTTCACAATGTGTTGTGATCTCCAGTGGTAAGGCAGTATCAACGCGTCCATATCCAAATCCTCCAGACTTGAGCTCATCCTGTTGTCATTGACAGAGCAGCTTAAATGTCCAGTTATTCATGACAGGGTAGCTTCTTGGGACAGACCTCCGGTAGAGCACCACACGATCAACATAGAATACCTGCATTTGGTAGTTTAGATTATTAATAGGGTGACGTGTAATTAATTACAAGCTTGTTGAGTGTCTATTTACCGTTAGGAAAACAATTGGTCCTCCAAACCTTCCATCACAGCTTTCCAGCCATGCCTTCTTGCTTGCAATGAGTGAATTGATCAGCATTCTACACCAATTGAGCCTCTTGATGTTGTCAACTTGACGCAAGTTGTCAATGTAGCTTTGGTTCACATAACCATTTATCTGTGGCTCCACCAACACACTCATAACAAGTAGTGCAAAATGCCATTTGAACCAAGGGTCAGCAGGTCTCAATGTCAACATATTTTTAGACATTTTGCGTGGGGTGATGTGGCCGTCAGCCCTTCCAACGATTTTTCTCCAGTCTGTCAGGAGATTAGATATTGCTTTACTTTCCCTCTTAGTGATTTCTATGTCTCCAAGCGGCAGTCCTAATGTCACAGCAACATCTTCTTCTGTGATCTGTAGTTTCTGGCCATTTTGCAGATTCAATGTGTTGCTCCTTGCATCATAGTTTTCAACCAGCCACATCCCCAATTTCCTTGGAAGGTTTGTGATTTTGAGGTCAAGAATCCTTCCCAGCCCAATGTCTTTTACACTCTGGCGTTGTTGGTTGGTTAGGTCATTAATGGGTTTTGTTAGCTGTGTTGGCAGTGGCCTTATCTTTAAGCCAGTCTCTTCATTCTCTTGCTCCAATGTGTCTATCTCATCATTTGAGCTATCATCAAATTTTTGTTCATGCACTTCTTCATCTGTCTCTGTATCATCTTCCATTCTGTTAAGGAATGACATTGCTTCCTGTTTTATATGCTGTTGTGGCCTTGACGAATCTCCTTGTTCTAATGCCTTTCTTTTGTTGTTGCATGAAATAACTGAAATTATTATAAATATGCACAATTTACAAATTCCAGAAAACACCAACAACAAAAGAAATATAGACTACATTCATGTTGATCACGTACAAAAACAATATGCAATGAGGTGCAATAGTCTTAAATGCTCAAAAATACACAGATGGTAGGATAAACATACACCATGCGTAAAAATTAAACACACGACAACCTTTTTTTACCAATATTCAAGTTACAAATTCCAGAAAACACCAATAATAAACGATATATACACCACATTGATGTTCATCAGAAACAAACAACACGCAATGAGATGCCCAGCCTGTAATGCTCAAAAATACACCGACTGTAGGATAAACATGCACAGTGTACAAAAATTAAACGCACAACAAATTTTTCCCCAATATTCGAGTTATAAATTACAGAAAACACCAATAATAAACGAGATATACACCACATTCATGTTCATCATAAACAAACAACACGTAACGAGATGCCCTAGCATGGAATGCTCAGAAATACACCAATGGTAGGATAAACATGCACTGTGTACAAAAATTAAACAGCTAACAGTTTTTCCCCAATATTCATGTTACAAATTCCAAAAAACACCAATAATAAACGAAATATACACTACATTCATGTTCATAATGCACAAAGAACATGCAATGCGGTGCCCTAGTCTGAAATGCTCAAAAAAATACAGCGATGGTAGGGTAAAGATGTTATTTGACACATTCAATTTAAATATTACAGAATACACTAATAATAAACGAAATATACCATTGCATGCTCGTTGTTTGCCTTTGTTCGCCATTTTTATGTTTTGTAGTGGATCGGTGTTGTAGAATAGGCTTCTTGTTCCTCTCAGAACGCGGTGGTGTGTTCGACTCTAGCATTTTCGTTGTTCGTCGTTGAAGTTGCTCGTCGTTGCAGTCGTTCGTCTAGCCTTCGTCGCCGGAGCGGGAGTAAGTTGGAGAGGTTTCGCGACTTTGGGATTGTGAATATATAGATGGGACGGGTGTTACTTGCAAAAGTGGAGAAGAGATTATTTTGAATTGAATTAATGGACAAATTTACCCTCCTATGCCGCAGGGATGTATAAGTGAAGCGCGCAATCATTACAATTATGGTGCATTAGATTGGATTTGATCAACGAATGGGATATAACCTCACCGCCTCATCTAAGTGTATAGCCGCACCTGATCTTGCCTATATATATATATATATATATATATATATATATATATATATATATATATATATATATATATATATATATATATATATATATATATATATATATATATATATATATATGGGTGAGGTTCAAGTGAGGCCAGGGTATTAGGTGAGGACTGTGGACAAATTGCATCCATTTGATCAGGCAATCTAACGGCACCCATTGCACTAGGAGAGAAAGTAAAATCCAGTAAATAAGGCATGTGACGGAAGGAGTAATTAATATAGGGGGTAAACCTGTAATTGGATAATAGGTTGTGCAATACTAGAAAGGAAAGAGCGAAATCGGAGGGTCTGTACGAGTAGGGTTAAAACGACGGAACTGGAGGGAAGGTGTCGCATTGCACAATCACATTGCGAGAGAAACGAAAGCACAGAAGCCGATTAGGTGAAGAGGTGGTTACAACTACAGAAACGGCAGCTATGGCGGACGGAACACCGAAAAGAAGTAACCGGCGAGCATCAATTGAGGCACCGAGTAGACTCCGTAAGCAAAAAGTTAAATTTTTTTTTGTTTATTGTTTTTTTTTTTTTTGGAATGATTGGCTGAGAAATTGGATTCATTGTTTATGAAATTGCATGTTTGTAGTCAGTGGTATTGTGTGTGTGTTTGTTTTTTTTTTCTTTTGGATAAGAAAAAGTGACCGAACTTGGGTGTTGAATTGTGGCGACTTGCTTGGACTCTGTTCGAGTATCGCCGGTGGGTGAGAGCGGCAAAGTGAGGGTCGAAAAAGAGGGGTGAAGGCCGGGAAGGGATATTGGTTCTGGGTGTATTTGTTTTTATTTATTTATTTTTTTTTGTTTTTTTATTGCTGTTTAACAGGGGGAGGTTTAGAGTGGTGCGATAAGAGCCAAATAAAAGGGCTGGTAGTATAGAACTGATGTGGAATATAGGGAAGAGCTCTGTGCAGTTCTGAGATTGTGAAAAATGCATAATAAATATAAGATACACATTGAAAACTCAAAGGAGCAGGAACAGTTTGGAGTTTGCTTTGTTTTACCATATGATTCATTATTACCCCCTAGAAGATTTTCAGTTGATTCTCCTTTGGAAGCATCAGATGATGGCTTGAACTGTCTCAAGAGGACACACTTTTTCTTGGATTGGCTTCGGCACTATCATACAAAACAAACTCCATCACCATAGAATCCATAATGTGTGTGTTTGATATTTTCTTTTGTGCATTTTAGGTTGTTTATAGTGTGTATTTGTGTACCTTGTTTGTGCATTTTGTTTTGTTTTTTTTTTTTTTTTTTTTCACATATAGCAGTTATTGAGGGCATTAATGTGGGGAGGTTTTGAGCGTATATACTCTACTTTTGTAACATTGTGGGTGCATAAACAACTGCGTAGAATGCATTGAGTAGTAAGAGGGTACGTTGCATGGTGGGGTAAATGGATGTTGTTTCGATTTAAATCCAGCAAATGCATATGTGCATTACTATGTTCTTGATGGATGCATTTGAGTGTGTTTGTAGAGTGCAAGTAGTTGTCTAAATTGGTTATTTTGTAATGGTGCATTTGTGCTTGGAATGCATGTGCATGTATGTACGAATCTTCGGCTGTGGATGATAACCCAGGGACAAAATGTGTTTGGGTTTAGGATCTTAGTGTGCATGTGATGCAGTTGGTTTTGTGCATTTGTAGTAATGTGTGCATTTTGGCAACAGTTTGGAGTGTGGGATTGTCTACGACAACCAGGTTTGAACATTGGAATCACTTAACTAACACTATTTTTTTTTATTCAGACAGAAAGACTTGTCGTTATTGCCGGCCACTTTTCTAGATGATATGCTTGAAAAAGAGAAGACGGTGACGGTGCAATTTCTAGAGTCGAAACGTATGCAGATGCGATGAAGGGATACCAAGAATAAGGTCAATTGCGGGGTATTTGCCATGAGACACATAGAGACTTTCCTATGGGAGTGTAGTGCTGCAAATTGAGAATGTGGGCTCCAATCCGCAAATGGGACAAAAATACACTACACCGTTTGGTTTTGTGGACGTGAACTATTTTTATTTGATTGCGGTGGTCTGAAATGATTGTCTTAAATGTGGTGGTTAGTGACACATGATCTTCACAACCGTTTTCCTTATTTTTGAAGTATATGAATCTGGATAGTGGTAAACACATTGTTGTTATTTGTATGTATTTAACTTTCCAGCTTTAGGTGGTATATTCAAGTCTTATGTATTTCACAAACAATTTCTATGTCGTGTGGAACTACTCTACCATATTTGAGCTCATGTGCATATGGCTCCGTTCAAATTGAGATGAACTTTTCACACTGTGATTATGCATATGGGTGCATTGCGCTGTGATAAGAGCAAAAGGCATACGTTGGGACATACTTTTAAAAATCTTCATAAGTACTATAATGTGCATTTCAAACAAAAGGAGGGATTACTGTAAAGTAGGGTAAATAACAAATAAATGGTTGCGTTTTTTTTCCCGTTTTAGTGTTTGTGCATTATAGTGTTTTTTCTGGGAGTATTTTTACAATACAAATGAGCAGTCTGATGGAGAATTTATTGTTTTATATATAGTCCATTTGTGATTGGGATTTCAATGCAATTGTGTTATCTTAATGTTAAGCATTCTTAGCCAGCACGTTCGTCTCATTCTCAACCAGCATGTTCGTCTCTTTGCGTGGTTAACATCTATAGTTACATTCAAACTCAACACTATGAACTAGGGATGTAAACAAATCGAATTGAGTCAAATATTTTACTATTCAATTCGAATTCGACTATATAGGTGAATATTCGTATTCATATTTGTTTAATATTCGAATCCTAAATTTGATTCGTATTCAATTTGACCAGTTTATTCTAATATATTCGACTCGACTCGAATATTCGAATTCGAAATGCCTAACTTAATTTTTTTTCCAAACTCTCCAATAAATTAAAATAAAGCTAGGTTCCATGGAGAAATAAGAAGAAGAAAAAGTTGACATGGCAAAGCAAAAGCCAATTTGTAGAGGTGTCTCCATAATGAGCGATTTAAATCTAAGAAACCATTGCAAGCACTTCCTCATTATTGTAGAAACTACTCAAGCACAGGCAACAAAATCTATCGATCATTGTGATTTTACTTCCACTAATGTCAAGAAAATAAATACATTGGAATATTGGATAACTCTTGTGTTTTGGGAGAAAAAGTGCACCAAAGCATTGCTCAATCTGTTCTAGTTCGCAGAAGTGTGAGGAAAAGGAAAATCAAGTACTGGGACGATAGATGCTGCTTCTGTGTGGAGGTCTCATGACTTTCACTCCAACCAATGCAGAAAAGTTTCCCTAGGGTCATAAGTCCAAACTACTACCAGTCAAATATAATGTAAAGTTCACGGTAAATAATTCAGGGAATCAAATGAAACCTTAATTACCATATTTAAGCCAACTACAAACATGCAGATCACCCAAAATAAAATAAACAATTAAAGGAAAAAAAATACAAAGACTAAAAAGCCACCAACAAAAGTGGCGGCAATAATTAAAAAAATACTCCCAAAAATAAATCAAAAAACAATAGCCATAGATCAAACTAAAATCAAGGGTCAATATTTGACCACAAACCTCATGTAGAAACATGACCTCATTTGATCCTATATATATATAATATTTCCATAATGGTCTTCCGACTATAGCCTTTTCTCAAATTAGTTCTTTGACTTTTAATTGCATCTAAAATGGTTATTTCACTATTAAATTTTAAGTCAAAATGGTCTCCGTTAGATTTGGTGTAAACTTGCATTTAAAAATAAGGGCAAATATGACAATTTTATATTATTTGTTGTTTAGAGTTTTGACATGCCGATTACTCCCCAAATTAGTGAAAACATTTTCTCCAAATTAAATAATATAAATCTAATTGCGTGTTCAACCTTCTCCCCCAAATTTGCAACGTAGAATTCATATTTTCCCCAACCGATTTCTTCCCCAACTTGCAGCGAAGAAGAACCCTACGGTGTGCTGCCAAATTTTACAGTCGTGCTGCCAAATTATGGTCTGCCAACGACGAATCCATGGGTCCGAACTGCCAAATTGCGGTACGTACGGTTGCTTTATATGTAGTTTATGCTCTATATATTGCTTTCATGCTTTATATGTTCTTTAATGCTTTAACAAGTATATTAAATTGTAAATGGATGTCCATGTGTTCATCGTGTCTGCTTTTGTGAGCTGTGTTTGTGTTCCCAGGTGAATTAAAATGTAAAAGGGACCACTATGTTAGCTTTTTCATGTGTTTTTGTTTCCTGTATATGAAACTCAAAAGGGGACCTTTCTGTTGGTCCACTGTGTTTATATTATTATTATTATTATTATTATTATTATTATTATTATTATTATTATTATTATTATTATTGTTATTGTTATTGTTATTGTTATTATTGTTATTATTGTTATTGTTATTATTGTTATTATTATTATTATTGTTATTATTATTATTATTATTATTATTATTATTATTATTATTATTCTTATTATTATTATTGTTGTTGTTATTGTTGTTATTGTTGTTATTGTTGTTATTGTTGTTATTGTTATTGTTATTGTTATTGTTATTGTTATTGTTATTATTATTCTTATTATTATTATTATTATTATTATTATTATTATTATTATTATTATGTAGTCGTTCAACTGGTCTACAGGTATCATGCCCTCAGAGATTGGAATACTCTTCTCAGCGGGTGGTGGACGAGAGATTCTCTCTTCAATTCCTGGCCTACTTTCATGACGCGGTGACTCGACATCAATCTCATCCTCTTGGGTTTGAGGCTGCTTCTCGGAAGCTCGACTTGTTTCGCCGTTTCTTCCGCTTTCAACCTTTTCACTGAGCTCATTGATTCTCCTTTCTTGGTTATGCATGAACGTAGTTATCCCCTCAAGAGCTTTGGTGATGTTTGCTAGTTGTTCCTCCACCGAAGCTGCGTTCGTCGTCATAACGGGCATGACTGTGTAGGTGTGAGTCAATTCCGACGATGTTTTCGGCAGAGGTGATGATTGAGATGTAGGAGACGAGCTACCGCTACTAGGGGTTCCTTTTGGGGGAGTCATACTCTTGCTGCCAATAGTTTCCCTCGTCGAAGATGAACCCTTGTCATATGCAACTTCCCATGACTTGGTGGAGTTGCTTTCAATCCTTCGGACGATGTTACGAACCATGTTCTGGGTCTCGTTCAGTTGCACCCCTAGGTTCCTCACTCGGCTCCGAGTCATTGCTCCTTCCACATTTTGGCTATCACCGGAACTGGCCACGGATGATGCCTTGGAGCGGGTAGCTTGAGCATAGGTCATCTTGGAGAAGGGATTTCTTGATGCCATCTGGATTCCTTCCTTGTAGAGCTCGTGAATCAATAGTGAAGAGATGAGAGGCAGAGTAGTCCCACTGGGCGTGCCAAAATCTGTAAACACAAAAAAAGTAAACTTTGTATATATTCCACAAAATTCCTTGTACAGTGTGTGTATAATTCAATGCAGGTACAAAATCTCTGTCTAGTCCTCTGATTCTTCACTAACGTTATCTATGGAAGTGCCTCCGGGATTCAATTTGCGCGTGCCTCCGGGATTCAAGTGGCGTAGCTTCCGGGATTTAAGTGGCGTAACTTCTAACAACGAGCGTCAAGAATTTAGAAATAATCAACCCTGCAAAGTTTCAAAACACATGCAATGGATTCAAGCTGCTTTAAGATCCTCAAACGCCTTCAAAAGACTTCAATATCTTCGAGACAATCAATTCTGCAAAGCTCCAAAGTACCTGCAATGGATTCAAATTGCCTGCAAAATCAACAAAAATGCCTTCAACTTCAAGCGTTATTCAATGCCTTCGGGCTCTTCAAATGCTCTCAACTCCTTAAGCCTTCAAGTTCTTCCAGCTTTCAAGTGTGTTTTGGAATGAAAGTGAAGGCTCTATTTATAGTAAGAGCCTAACCAACATTCCTCAACAAACTCCCCCTTTAATTAATTAATTAATTAATTAATTATTCTAGAAAATGAATCTTGCCCAGAATCAAGTCCAGGTTCATTATTGTATAATCTAATTCAAATTCAATTTAAATTATAATTATCTAATTCAAATATAATAAAATTAATATTATATTTAAATTATAATTATAATTTATTATTCAAATATGAAATGGGCTTGGACTAATTAATTAATCAATTCAATAGGCCAAACCAAATTTAATTGGACTCATTAACTTAAATTAATTTCTATGATTCAATTAATTAAATTGGCCCAATCATCAATCTCAATATTGGCTCAATAACACTTTAATCAGCCCATTTGTCGGGTTTAAATTTTCAATGTCTACATTATCAATAAAGTAAGTAATGAGATTATATGGTAAATTTACTAACTAAATAATTTGGGACATATGTGCTCATGGGCTCTTCTCGGTCATGTTTAGTCAAGAAACTGATTGCAAGGATCAAGCACTGCCACTAATAATGGTCACATCGGTCACCACTTCATCAAACATCACATTAAGGTCACCACTTCATCAAACATCACATTAACCACTTTCATGTAACATAATTGACCTAAGTATCCAACCAAAGCATGTAAGTCAAACTCGTAAGTAACACATCATTCCCTACATAATGTAAATAGAGCTTTCCACTTGTATATTGAAGATCTAAAAGCTAATTCATTGGTACTTTACCAATCAAAGGCTGCCTTGTAGCTCCTAGTCAATGTGTCAAATTGGTGTGTTAGTTTGAAAGCAATTCCAAGTCCAGCCCGTTTGGCTAGCTCTGGCCGACCTAGTTGCTACACAATCGTTATATCCTCCACCACGGCGCACATAGTACTGTGCGTCGCGCGTCTCCCAAAACGACGTCGTTTTGGGGTAGTGTTGGGAGGCGCGGTAGGAAGTTGCTGAGATTATGTGTATTTGTTCACAACGTTATGTGTATTGGTTCATACAGTTATGTGTATTTTTTATACAATTATGTACATTCTTTTTATACAATTATGTACATCCGAATCAGAAAATTTGTGTGTATTATGTTAAGAGTTGATGTGTATTATGTTAAAAGTTTATGTTTATTATGTATTATGTTAGATTATGTGTATTATCTTTTAAAAAGAGTATGTAAAATTTTGATATATAATTATGTACATTCATGTATAACATTATGTGTATTCTAGTATAACATTATGTACATTCTTGAACAGCGGGTTTTTTTTTTTAAAGAAAAAACTACTGTCATTCACTGGGGCGGGAAATTTCAAAAAAAAAAATAATAATTAAAACGACGTCGTTTTGCATCTGGGCGCATAGTGCAACGCGCGCCGTGGTGTAGGATATAAATTGCCGTTGCTACAACGCTTAGACTAGGGATGGCTCAATCTATACTACAATTTGGATTAGGCTATCATTTTCTTTTCTTTTTTCATTGGTTGAACTAGCCCAACCTAGCTCCGTGACCAATAAACTTTTGAAAAATAAAATAAAAATAGGGGCAATGATCATGCCCCCATCATCTAACTATGAATTATGTCTCTCTCACTCTCTACCTCCCCGTCACAATACTAAACTGTAATTATTGTATTAAAATTACCAATTATTCATCAATATAAAGAATAAAGAAAATTTACTAAACTGCAATTATTGTATTAAAATTACCAATTATTCATCAATATAAAGAAATTACATTATTAGTGGTGCTTTTAATCTTTTTGTTAAAATTTTAATTAATTAAAATTACTAGTACAATTTTACTTCATACATCTCATCTTTTACCAAATCACACTCTTTTTTTTCTTTTTTTATGTAAACCACAGCATGGTCCGGGTCTTTGTCTGTTCGTTTAGTTCGCTCTAAGAGGCACAGAAGCTGGCTCAAAGGGAATTGAGAATTGAACCCAGATTATCCCGAAATTCTCCCCCACAAAGAGAGCTCATCTGCCACTTGAGCTACCCTGCTGGGTTTTCAAATCACACTCTAATACAATGTACTCGTAGTAGTTATAAATGCAAAGGTATAAATTATTGGCATCCATTAAATTTTTAAAAGTCAACAATAAGTACAAAGTTGGAATGCTATTTACATGCAAAATAAAAACAGGGGTGAAGGTTTCATTAGCAATCTTGATTAACTAAGATTTATGAATTAGTAATAAAAAAATTAAAAGGTCAAGTCCATTAACGGAGCTTTTGGAAGGACAAAAACAATACTTCACTAATCACTAATAACTCAAAGACTAAAAGGAAGTCATAACACCAAAACTAAATTTACAATTTTCTAATGACCAAAATGTAATTTTTTTCTCAATTTATTTTTTGGATCAGATGGACTGAGTGGGGAAACAGGCACCTAAAAGGCTAAAACCTCAAACAATATTTTCTCGTTCATTGTTCTATAAAGTATAAACAACTAATATTTTAACAATTGTAGAAGGAAACTCGCCATGGCCATATTCTTACAGTAATTATCAATTGAAACAATTTCACTATATACATGAATCACATTTAGTCCTTGATTATTAAAATTTTCTAATTATGTGCATTACTATATAATTTGTATCACATTTGATTATATCATCTAATTTTTCGATCAACTATTGCTGAAAGCGCTTCTTCTAGAAAGAGCAATGCATTTGCTTCTTCCAGAAGGACCACTACATGCATTTACTTATTTCAGAAGCACTTCCAACAGTAGTCGACACATAAAAATGCACATAATTAGAAAAAGACCAAATGTGATTCATGTATAACAATCAGAGAACAAAACTTTACGGGTAATAGATTCAACTGTTTTTTTTTTTCTTTTCTTCTTCATAATGAAACAGAGTGCTTCCAGCATACAAAACTTTGAAGAGGCTTCCTGTATCTCAGAAAGTATCTGCAATCAGCTGTTATTGAAGTAAAGCGAGCTTTATCCATTAGGAAAAATGTCAGACAAAGAAACCATTAGAACCAAAATCCAGGGTATAAGAAAAATGTACAAAGAAACCATTAGAACCAAAATCCAGTCACCCTGCGCTTATTATAAATAGATAGAGAGAGAGAGAGAGAGAGAGATGATATTAATAGAGAAAAGACAGCAAAAGCCATGAAAGGAGCAAAGATAATTAAGGACAAAGTGCATACAAGATGGCTTTCAGACCCGGTTTCCAACCCAATTACCAGATTTCTGTCAAAGGTCATTTTTTTTTTTGTTTTATGCTGCTGCTGCTGTATTCAACTAAAGGGGGCACTAAGCCACTAATTCTCCTGTTTTTCTGGGTCACAGATTTTAAAAGTTTTCCAACAGTTAAATATCTACAGAGGGAAAACACATCTGCACCCACCAAGAAACGAGATAGCCGAAGACCTAAGTTGTATGCTCTCTCTCGCAACTCCCAACAACTTCATCGAGATCCAGAAGTGGCGGGAATCCAAGAGGCTGCTGCATGCATCAACTTTGCTTGTTACCACCCACCCACAAGAAGATCTTGCTTTCAAGGTGGCCACCATCCAATCCCCTTTGACTACAAGAAAAACACACACAAACTGGTAAGTAGGTAAGAAGGAAGAGAAGATGGGTGGGGTGGGGGGCAGGGAATTATAAGCGTATGACTTCCATCTTTGAGAACCCCAGCAATCATTTAAATCACAGAAAATATGCTTTCGTGGAGTCTTACATCCATTCACAACACAATAACAAGGACAAAGGTGAAATATGAGCAGTTGATACTTGAGATAGACTTGGAAGAAGGGGGAGATAGAGAGAATTTTCTTTCTTCACTGGTGTCTAAGATTATGTTAGTGAGGTGTGAATGCCCCCACCGGCCATCCCCCACCACCAGAAACTATAATTACTTACATTAGTACAATATGCAGTGTTTCAAAAGACTGGCTATCTAACAGAGGAGCAATAAATGATAAGTTCTTTAAAAAATTGTAGTAATAATAATCCAGAGACCAGAAGGAAATAGAACTTACTGCAGCTCTCAGCAGATTGCAGAATTTATATGCACCATCATTGCCATGACGATTGCTTGTACCTGAAGCTATCATTATCCCACCCTCCATCAGGCTCCTTCCTCTTCAGGATGCTTCCAGCCATTGGGTATATTCCATGTTCTTCTGCTAGTGCTTGTGGATCAGTGATAGATAGTTGCCTCGGAGCCAATGGAACTGATTCATCCCTTCCATTAATATCGATAGATCCAGGACCTGCATTCAGGTCCAGACCCTGTCTGGGCCATTTTCTATTGTTGTCTGTACTGGCATTACTAGTAGTGTCTGGAAGGCCAACCATGTAAGGCCTATGAAATTGAGGAGCGGCAGCACTGACAGGGCCCAACAACTGTGAATTGACAGAAGCAGTAAACATTCTTCCACCAGATGAGGAATTGATATAAGAGGCAGATCCAACAGGGAAACTTGCTGATGGGAGAGGAAAGGTGGTGGGCCCAAAAGGAAACATTGGAAATTGGTATGAACCAGATGGGAAAGGGACTGCAGGGGAAGACGACAAAACTGAGCCTCGATAGACATCAGGAGCAAATGTGCTACCACCAGGGGCAGGACAAATACGTGGTCCACCAGGGGGCATCACTGGAAATGGCTGGTCTCCGCGGTCAGGCAATATTGACGGAGCTGTGACTGCTGAATACCCACACGCAGGAGTAAACCAAGAAGTAAAATTCCCAATTTCTGGATTGTTCACTCTGAGGCTGGAAGTAGCTGGCTGAAGGTGCATGCTTCCACGACTAGTCTGCTGGAATAAAGACTGTTCTACACTAGCATCATCAACACCAGGTCCATTATTCAAATCAAAGTCCCTTCTAACCTCACCAGCTAGCCTACTAGATGGTAATGGTTTGGATAGTGCAACTGGTCCCCCCAACATATGACTACTGCTAACTGAGCACTGCCCCACATCGTTAGGCTCGTCAGCTCTATTCAAATCAAGATCAAGCCCTCCTGAACTACGAACAGATGGAGAACTTGGTTCTTCCTTCTTATGTACATCACGTTTACTTGGATGGTTAGACATATAACCAATCTCCAGAGCAGAACATCCTAAGTCCTCTAAAGAGCTTTCATCTGGTACATTCAGATCAATATCTAAACAAGGACGATTTTGTTTACCAGATGAAGTTTCAGAATGAGATATACTCACTGAACTAAAAGGTGTATCAAGCAGTTTTCTGGGCTCAGCTGGACGAAATGCACTTGTGGCAGCAGAACCTTTCCATCCAAATTCAGCCTTTTCACCTTTGAATCTCAGTAACTCCTCTGGTGGAACAAAAGGGCCTTTGGCAGCAGCAGCCACAGTAATGGAAGCTGGGAGACCAGTGGGCACAGAACTAACAGAAAATGGTAATGGATTGATTACATGAACACCTGATGAATACCCAGTGACTGATGAGCTTATTGCCTCACCACATTTCACATCATCGGAAACAAAACCTTCATTTAGATCAAATTTCATTTTTGAAGCTGTTTCTGGAGCAACAGAGGTCACCCCATTGGAAACTGGATTGTTTGTTTTGTCTGATTCAACACGAGAGAACTTGGATTCTCTTGATCCAATGTGTTTCTCCACTACAAGGCCAGAAAATCCAGGCCCTTCATTCTGAGATGGTGATCCACCAGAATCAAGCTGCCTGTCCTTAGATTCAGCATGGCGCTCGTTACATTCAGTCTTCAAATTATTAACAGTAGAATCCAAACTGACTATGTTTTTATCCACCGGTGCTGGAGCTCCATCATGTATTTTATCATATGTTCTCCTTTCAGACTGATTAAGATATGGGTGGACTTTTTCATCATCCCCTCCATTATCTGTATTCATATCTCTACTAGAGATTGTTGACTGCTCTTCCTTTATAGGTCTCTCATTCACTTCAGAATCTGCGGTTGCTGCAGGTGATTTCACCTCTTCATTCAACCCTCTATTCACATCTTTTTTGTTGCTACCTTCAAACGGAAAATCTGAAGATGAAACCTCACCCAATCTCTTTTGGTCACCCAAGCTTACAAGTGCATTACTTGCTTTGTCCTCTGTTAACGAAGTATCAATGTCACCCATTTTAGAATCAGGAATGCCATCAAGCCTTGAATCACCCACAACTGACTTGCCCACATCAAATTTTTTGTCCGATTCACCATCATATGCCTTGCCCGCTCC
This sequence comes from Ipomoea nil, assembly GCF_001879475.1. Lineage (NCBI taxonomy): Eukaryota > Viridiplantae > Streptophyta > Magnoliopsida > Solanales > Convolvulaceae > Ipomoea > Ipomoea nil. The sequence goes on from NW_017618708.1 coordinate 3,350,444, forward strand.
AATGGTTGGTGATAACACTGATTGGTTCCTCTCACCCGACTTGTCATTCATCTCCACATTAGGTTCTGCAACAACTTTAGTATCAATAAAAGAAGAGCTAAAGTTCTTACCACTCTTCTCCCCAGCCTTCACAAGTTCAGGAGACACACTGAGCTTTCTCTCTCCGAATGACTCAGGTGCAGAAAATGTGGTCAAATGCAATTTATCCTGTGACAATGAACTACAAGCAGCAACAAGCTGCTTCTTATTATCACAATCCATATTATCATTCCTCTGACTATTGTCACTTGCAAAGCTATCAAGGGGTAGAGGTTTGGATCTGGAATCCTCAGCCATAGAAGTTTCCTCAACTACAGGAGAATTTCTTTGTGAGGAAACAGAAGGTGAATGCACATCAGATTTTGACATTTCTTCAGTGGCCACACTGGCTAGCAGATTCATGCCAACAGCATCGCCAAGTGACATCGATGCATTTGCTTCAGAATATTTAATGCAGCTCTCAATCAAAGCATTCATGGAGTTGAAAGAAGCATTGTGCAGTTTCCCAGACTTCAGTTCAGTTCCAGAAGATGAGGAAGCAATCTTTGATACTTCACCTGATTTCCTCTCATCCTTTCGATCATCATCAGGAAGAGCAGCAGGTGACCCATCACCCTCATCAGATCCAGTTAATATATCTTTGAAATCATTACTTTGCCAGGACTCTGCATTCACATCAGATGTTACATTAGAACGATATACATCACTCTTCTCCTTTACATTTTGATCAAAGTGCTCATGTTTCTCTGAAACCACTGGAGAAGAAGCTCGACTATTCATAATATTAGGTTCTTCATAAGACCCTCCACTTGCACTCTGTGCAGGACTGCGTCCCCTATTTGGTATCTTAACAATCAACTTGTGACTGCTCCCTTCAGCAACTGACACATCAACAGCTTTATCACCCACCGGTGCAGTCTGGGATAATTTTTCAGGGTTAGAATTCCGATGCAGAGAAGTGCTTCGGCCTGTACCGTTTTCTTTCTGACTTCCAGATACAGATGTCCCAGGAAATCCATTGATTGCCTTGCGATGACGAGAACTGCTATTTGAGAGCTTATTGCTACTCATTGATCCTGCAGTAGAACTCCTTGCATCCTCTTTTCCAGAGAAAGATGGACTATGATTATGAGACTGACTAGAACTGCTACTCTTATCCTCCCTCATTAGAGGAACATCTGAAGCACCGCAAAGTGAAACTCTAGCCTGACTATCTTTCCCAGGTACAGGTGATGATGCAGATCGCACTGGCCCAGGTGAAGAAGATGCAGATTTTGCAGTAGTTTCCACTTGTGAAGTCTTAATTGAAGCAGTTTTAGAGGAGATCTGCGTCACTGAGCTCTTTGGAGTAACATCATTGGAACCACCAGGATTCTTGTTACCACTGTGAGAAGTTTCAGGAATGCGTGATTTAGAAGGCCATGCAACACCTTGAGTTGATTTAGCATCAATCATATTCATTTCAACCTCAACACGTTTCTTCCATGTGTCAACTAAGCCACGAGCTTTCTTCTGGATGTCCATATTCTTGTGTGACCGTAAATGATTAACAGATTTGCCAATGTTGCACATTTTTAGTGCTTCAAGATTCACAGGGAGCTTATCAAGTGCACGAAGCAAAACCAGAAGAAATTCCTCCACTTGTCTGTCACCATCCTTTGGATTACCATCACCAATTCTCCCTTTATGAACATCTTGAAGCCACTCATCCAATACCAGTAATCCCCTGAGTTGCACAAACCGGTTAAGGCAGTCAAACTTTTCTGTTGAAGCGACCACTCCAGCAAGCAGTGACCGACAAACCAAATCCATTTTCCTCTCCCCTCTATCTGGTTGCATAAGTTGAACTAGTTTGTCAACTCCTTCCGAGTCTACAAGCCCTCCTCTTTCTGTTATTTTTGCAATTTCAGATTTTATAGCACTTTCTGTCTTGTACAGACCAGAATCACTGTCATCTGCTTTCAAAGAACGCTCTCGCTTCACAGAATCTGAAGCCTGATCTCCCCGTTCCCTTTTCTTTCCCTTAACTTGTGAAGGAAATGATGTTACATTATTTTGCACATTTTCTGAACCAGATTTTGATTGTGATGTGGACATTGGACCATTTATTGGTTTTGGAGAACGACCGCCAGGTTGCAATGATGCATGCATTTCTACTCGAGTCTTGTGTAAGAGTTGATTTACTTCTTCTTGTAGCTCCTGCAAAAAATTGAATAACTAAATTATAAAATGGAAAAATTGAAGCAAAATAAGGAAAATAGTTTTAGCAAAGTAGTCAGCATTGCAAACATCCCTCCCTCTCCCCTTCTCCTTCCTAATTTAACAATAAGGTGGACTTGAAGTCCCTTTTCCACTTTCCTCCATCCCTCTGGAACCCCTCAGCCTATCCCACCCCCACCCTCACTCCAAACCTCCATATCTTTCCCAAACATATTCAAACTAGTGAGTAACTTAAGCAGTGGAAAGATGAGCTGTCAAGCAATAGGGACTAACATCAATATAATCTTGATCAGTTAGCCAACACAAACACTTGTTTGCAATGTCATAAACTCGGCGGCAAACAAATGAAGATATCCCTGTTGGAAGTTCAACCCCTTTAGGAAGGAAGGCAACTTTACACGGATGGAGTAATGATGCAGCAGGAATCTCATCCCTATGAAAAGAATAGAAAATTTCGTTTGGCGCGGCGTCCAGCAGGATGCCTTTGCCTAGCTTCAGCTCAGCTGGTCGGTAAAGCCAATTAACACCTAACTGCAAGTTATTATCTTTACTTGAGATTAAGCAACGGATTATTCCAATGAAAGGAGGGGAATCATGTGGTGGTTTGAAAAGAGCACAATCACCAACGCAGATCTTGCGACCATCCTGCAGGATGAAAAGGAGATAATGTTCGTTATCCACATTAGAAGTGATCCAAATATAGAAGTGTAGCCTCGAATCAACATTATAAATGCATACAAGCAACAAGTGTACAACTGTACATATAAGTCATACAAACTTGAAAAGAAATGATATTCCGTTAAAGATTCCAATGAACAGAAGCAATTGTCCATGTGGCACCTGCATGGTTATACATCTATGAAATCACAAAAAAGAATGTGCTCTTATAGGTGGAGCACTTCAAAAACTGACTTTCATATAGTTTATCAGTTCTCATATGCCTCCTCCCAAAGAAAACCCATCAAGGCTATTATTAAAGCTAACTAAAGCCAAGCTCATAATAATAACATAATAAATGTTACTCCGTAAATAGCATTTGTCTAGCTCAATAATTTCACTAAATGTGTAATAAAAGCCAGAATGAACTCCTCTCACAAATCAGGAAAGGGAAATCTAAAAGGATCATACAATAAAGCAGTAAGTGAGATCAATGGATAATTTTTAAGAAATAAATTTTAGAAGATCCTCTCATACATCCCTGTCCCTCCAAGAAAAGGGGGAAGGAAAGACACTTACATTAAAAAATGAATAAATGATCACTGCCAGACAACAAAATGGTTGATATTTGATAAATTTGATTTAAAAAAAAACGTATATTTTCACGAGGGAAAGGAGAAGAGAAATAGGATACATGACCTTGTCATGTTATGGGGAATTAGGCTAAACTGCTGACGTTTGGCAACAAAAAATCTCAGTTCTGCTAAAAATACTGATCACAACAATCAAGCTAAGAAATAAGCAGAGGCACAAAGAGACAATTTGAAACTCATATCTTGGCATCAAGGACACCAAGATGTACAAGTACATAAGAATTGATGGCTCCATGCAATTCAAAATAAGTTGTACCACATTCAAAAATTGAATCACTGAGATAATCAGAGAGGAAGCTCTACCCTTTATGCACAGAATGGTATACACAAAAAAAAAAAAAAAAAAAAAAAAAAAAAAAAAAAAAAATCTTGAAATTAATCCATCAACCCCTATTGGATAAAAAAAATCCTGACCAAAATGGCATCAGAAGTCCAGGCCCACTAAAGAACCCAAAGTGCCTCAAGATCACTAATAAGGAATTTGCCACTCGTTTCTACATGACATATACAAATAAACAATCCAATTCTTCAGCTTTCAGTATATATTAAAAAACAGAAGATAAGGTGTGCGTATACTAATATTTTGGGGGAAAAAAAAAAACAAAAGGAACAAGCACTCTAGCTGCCATGTGAAATGAATCAAAAATTTCTAACGGCACAAGAGGATAGGTGTAGAAATTCAGGAAAAAAACAAAAACCCACCAAGGCAATACCTTGCAGAACGAATCAGCAGTAATAGCAGAAGTACGAGACGAATCAACGGCGGCTACAGTCCTCGCGGTCGTCGCCGGCATGTGTTGACCGAAACTCCTCCGTCGACAAGGCTCACCTCCCCGCTGTTGCCTCCCATGCATAATAACAATTCCCTTGCATCTTCTCCTAGTCTTGCTTCAACACCTCGTCTTACCCACTCACCCTGAAACATCAATTACCCAATTCTAATTCTAATTCCTAATTCCCAATCAGCCCCTCACCAAAACCCTAGAAAAATCGAAAATTTTCTCCTCACCCGGACCCCCCAAAAAAAAACCCTAGATATCCCAATTCTCACCTCGCAAAAAAGCTTCGATCGCCCACGGCTCCACAGAAACCCTAGCTCCCCCACCTGAATTCCAACTCCACCGCTAATTCTCCGATCTGCACCAGTAAACTCCCAATTAAGAAATTCCAGATCCAATCAATTCATTTAAAACAAGCCTACAACTACTCACACAGACGTTTCAAATTACACGCAATCACACATACCTTTGAAATCGTTCGACCTAGGACGACAGAAATTTTTTTTCAGAAAACGCAGGATCGAGAGACAGAGAGATATAGAGAGAGAGAAATATAGAGAGAGAGAGAGATTTTACAAAATAAATAAATACCGTATAATTATATATATTAGCATATATATATGTATGTAGATGTCGTGATGGCTCGTATACGGCAAAAGAGGAAAGGTGTTCTTGGTACTTGGGTTGGGTATATAAATAGAGAGAGAGAGAGAGAGAGAGAGAGAAATGAGAAAGCGAAACCGGGCAGCTTCGGGCAGATCGGGCAGGGCTTTGATAACATCACCAGCGGAGGGCGTTGCGATGACTCGGATGTGGTGAGATGTCGAATGCGACTGGACTGGGAATTTATGTTATTTGCAAGATGGGGCCCCGAGAATGCGGTAATAGCAAAACAGCCCCGACAAGTTTCGTGGTTGGGCCGGGTTGAGTTGACTTGGTTAGGAAGGTAGCGTGCGGATTTGACTTTGATGCTTTACTAAGAATAGACTTCCACCTTTTCTTTGGTTTTCATTCTACTTCAGTTTCTATGGGTGGAATTTGAAATATGGTTAATTGCATATACTCATGACATTCATTAGTTTTGTTAAGATTTTAGAACAACCTAAACAATATAATGAAGTTATTTTGTCCAAAGTTTTTGTTATCAAGTATGAGAGAAATGAAGGAGAAAGAAAGGAGAAAAAAAAAAGTTAATTTTGGTTTACACATCTAACGACTAACGGGCACATGCAAGATACGTGTCTATTTTTGTTTACGCGTCCAAGGGGCATTGTTGATATTGAAAATTTGATAAAAATAATATTAAAATATACAAATATATTTTGGATACTATTGATATTATCTAATTGAGTTAATTACCATTTTGATTCCTCAATTGTTTCACAATTGTCAATGTAGTCCCTAATTTTCAATTTTAACCAATTTAATTATCAAATTGTAAAATTTCGTCAAATAAATCCTTACAGGGACTAAAATAGTAATTTTCACATTTTTATAATTTCGTCAATTTGGTCCCTAAAAGGGTTTAATTGATGAAATTTTAAATAATTCGATGATCAAATTGGTTGAAATTGAAACTATGGATTACATTGACAATTGAGAGACTAAAATGATAATTTATCAGGTCTAATTCGTTTAATTAGATAATATCAAAAGAGTTTGAACTTATCAAAACTCTTCGTATCCTAACTATAAATAGGAACTCTCATTCATCTTAGGAAAAATCATTTAAAAATCCTAAAAATCATCTTGGGAGATCACAATAAAATGATCCTGAAAAAAAATAAAAATAAAAATAAAAATAAAAAACCCTCCATGAAGATCATGACAATCATGTTGATCCAAACCTCTAAGAAACATATAAGCATCAAGCCTCTTGAATTCCAGAGGCCCTTCAATGGAGTTCAAGGCATCCAATTGAAGGAACACCATTCAGAGATCTTGTACCCATACCATATTGATACTACTTGTAACATAATTTTGAATTTTAAAATATATAATTCAATTTTCTTTGTTCATAGGCACGTGCGGTATACGCGTCCATTTTTTGGTGATCAGTGGTCGTGGGTGAGGGTGCATGCTAGTCGAATGCACCGCACGTCAGTGGTGCATCTCTTGGGGGGCTTGTTTGGAATTGGACTTTGGGATCTACGTGGACGTAACCGATTCGAATTCTACTTGTCTATTCTCTCGTTTGTATCGATATTTGCCTTCCGATTGTGCGTTAGTTCACATCTTTGCGTTCATCTCTCTATTGTCGGCCGATTGTGCGATAACTCATTGTGCGATCAAGTGGTTCTTGCCGGTCGAAGTGGGGTAGGTCTGGGCGCGCATTCTCGCCCACGACGCCGCCATCAGCTGGTTCACGCAAACTCACGGTGGGGAACCGCCCATTCAAGCGGCGGTCAGGCTTCCGTCCTCCGCGGTCGTCTTTGCGAGGGATCGTCGAATGTGCAGTGTTGGGAGTCCCGTCTAGGGTCGGTGCAAGGACACGGTCGGCTCTTCGGAGGGCTCACAAAGGTTAACTCTGTTTCTCATGTTTTAGAATTCATTTTTATTCAAATTTGGTTGTGGGCTGTCAGTGTGAAACAATTTTCCAGGGCTAATAGAAACAACCCAATCCCAAAATGCAGAATGTGCTATGTCAATTAAGGCATGCAATTAGTACAATTAAATCAAGAAATAGTAGGGGGGGTGGGTGTGAGATTGGAGTAAACAAAGGAAGAAACGTATATAATTTAGCTAAGCTTCGATTATGTTTTTGTGTTTAACTTGTTTTTCTGATTGATCTTTTTTGTATGTAATCAGAATATAATCTGAAAGATATTAAAGATCAGCTTCTATATGCATGTCCATTTTAGATGTGATAGTATTAATTCACCCGGATGTCGGTTGTATGTACTAAATGAATATATATGTATATGAATCTATAAAGGAAGAACACAAGAAATAGATGAAAGTGGTCTTTTTATTCATATGAATATTTGTATGTTTGTCTATATTATAGAGAGAAGGGAGAGGGAGCCGAGAGAGAGAGAGAGAGAGCTCATAGCTCCAAATGGGAAAAGATCCCCTCACCTAGAGGGCCTTTGGCCCTTTTATAGGGCCACCGAGGTGGCGGGTTTGACCCATCTCGGGTTTAACCCGTCACCTCTGACCCCGACCCGTAGGTCAAGACCCGAACCGCGAGACCTCGACCCGACTGTAAGCGATGGCACGGACCTGGGGTATATAACTTATCATAAAGCCTCCACAGCCCGTGCTCTGACGACGAGTTAACGAGGAAGGGTTCGGGCTGGAAACTGGTTACACGATCCGTGACATATGCCGGTTGCCTCGTTAAAAACCTTAGGCTAACAAAAAACCCAGTGGGAAAAACTTTAGCCAAGGGAAAAAGAGTACAACGCTAAACACAGTGGTCGGACTTGCAACGCAACTTGCGAAGGGTCGAACTCAACCGGTTCAACGACCGGGTTGCCGATTCGACCGCGATCTGGGGATCTATTTAACCAACTACGGGGTTGGATTTGTTTACGATCGAGAGACTGGATTTAGCCGAGCGAAACGTTACACGGGGGAAATGAACGCGATTCGACCGTTTTGACCGATAAACGTGCTACTCGGGCAAACTAAAACGCAGACAAGTTACTGGACCGGTGTAGCCCCCACTCCCGCAGGTGCAAGAATCGTCAGCACAAGGGAGTGAATATGACGGGTTGCCGATCGGGAAACGACATCGCGGTCCGGAAATGACTCGACCAGGTCCGCGATGTGAGTGCACCCGACTACAACTACTACGTCGACGATCGGGAACGACATCGCTAACGAGCGGTACATACACATTGCTAAAAATGCGGTAAAACATCGCACAAAGAAGGTAAACACATCGTTGAAAAGCGGCATCGCCAAGAGGCGGTAAACACATCGCTGAAAAGCGGCATCGCTAAGAAGCGGGCGGGATAAATACATCGCGCGGCATCGCCCAAAGGCAGTATATACATCGCCTAAAAAGCGGCATCGCTAAGAAGCAGGATAAATACATTGCGCGACATCGCCTAAAAGCGGAAACAACATCGCTAAAACGCGGCATCGCTAAGAGGCAGAATAAATACATTGCGCGACATCGCCCAAAGGCGGTATATACATCGCTGAAAAAGCGGCATCGCTAAGAAGCGGGATAAATACATCGCGCGGCATCGCCTAAAAGCGGAAAGAACATCGCTAAAACGCGACATCGCTAAGAGGCGGAATAAATACATCGCGCGGCATCGCCTAAAAGCGGAAACAACATCGCTAAAACGCGGCATCGCTAAGAAGCAGAATACACGTCGCTAGGAAGCGGCATCACCAAGAGGCGGTATATACATTGCTGAGAAGCGGCATCGCTAAAAAGCGGTATCAACTGGTATAACCGGACTCATAGCCCTGGTGGTGGCAATGCCGACCTAACCGGTCATAGAGTGCCAGTGATGGCGAGGCCAACCTAACTGGTCTTTAGAAACACCGGAGGCGACAGTGCCAACCTACTTGGTCTAACAAGGCTCGTGGCTCACTTTCCTTTCTCATCGGAGGTGGTAGTGCCGACCTGCTCGAGGTGGAAAAGCGCGTTAGACGACCAGGCTCATAGCCTCCAGGTGACCCCCACGCCAGCATGCCTTCTTCGGGACACCGGAGGCGGCAGTGCCAACCTACTCGGTCCAAACCCACATACTAGTATGTTACCCTAAGTACTGACCGGGCGCATGGCCTCAGGCGACCTCCATACCAATAAACCGACCGGGCGCACAGCCTTAGGCGATCCACATATTAGTATGTTACCCTAGGTACTGACCGGGCGCATGGCCTCAGGCGATCCACATACTAGTATGTCACTCAAGTAGACGATTTGATCCGGCCGCTCATCAAACGACTGTCGCCCTACCCTGTCCAGCCCCCCACTGTCGTACGCACTTAAGTATAAGGGCGTGTAGTAGTGGAATTAGCGACCGGGCGAACTCAGGGCGTGGTCTTGCTACCGGGCTATTGCCCTCACCGGCTTTAACCGGAAAAAAGTTTAACGACATTGCGGTTGTCGGGCGGCTATTGCCATCACCGATCGGTGACCGGAAAGAAGTTTAACGACATTGCGGTCGTAAGTCGGAGCCTCGTCTGATTGGTCCGGAGACCCGAAATTGCCTACGTGGTAGGGCTTGGTGCAGGGGCTTTTCCCGAGCTTTAAAAATGCCGGTGGTGACGGGGCCGACCTGACCGGGCTCTAAGTGCCGGTGGTGGAAATACCAACCTAACCGGGCTTATTACAATTAAATCTAACTATTACAATTTTCTAAATATAGGCCCATAACTTATACAATTTGTTGTTGGGCATATACAACTTACTATCTAAAATGCCTCGGCCCATTTTAATTTATGGACCTGACTAATACAATCAATTAATACAATTTACAAATTATAATAAACTGATTTTGAGTAGTGAAATCAGCTTGTACTTCCACCTTCTCGTTATCATCACTCCACCGCCAGCCATAACCAATAGACATGCATGCACTCACACTTTTCAAAATTACCATCTGCCTGCTACATCTGAAATCATACACTATCACATGCAATCACCCAAAAGCGGCCACAATTAAGTCTTAATCTCCGCACTATTTTAAGCTTTGCGCTCCACCGCCGTTTGCCACCAATAGGATTGCATGCAACATTAAGCCATTGCCATTCCCTAAATCCAAGCTTTGAGACTGCCGTAGAAACATTACTTCGGTAGACCTCTTCTCTAATGGCCCGGAGGCAGTAACAATGGTTGGGGTCGCGGCAGTGTCCGCGTTAGACGAGTTCCTCCGTCGCATCCCTCGAAGCGGTGATGGAGATGATGATTTTTGAAAATGAAGATGATGGTGTAGCGCCAGTTGGGTGCATGGCGTAGATGGCGGCGATGGAACTAACCGAGCCTCACAGCTGCAGTAGCTATGCTAATGATTCCACGCGTGAACCGGGCCGGGGTCTCATGCAATTGTTTTCCCGCCGGTGATGATGGATCATCTGCATGATCCTGGACACTCTTCAGAAGCCGATGCTCTAACTCTGTGGATGTATTTCACACCCTGAATGGACCTGATCATCGCCGGACGTTGAAGAGATGCGGGGTGGCTGTGGTCGGCAGAGCTAGAGTTTCCGGCTGTGCATGCGTTCTTCTTACTATGCTGATAGCTTCTGGTATTTTAACTGGAAGGATTTTTTCCTCCCGTTCCATGCAAAGGCTACGGAGAAATGAGGGGGTTGAACCTCATCACTACAGCCGCTTCTTGACGAAGACGGGGTGGCTATACATGGGAGGATTCCTCGCCTCAGATCCCTCAGGCGTCAGACCGGAAATTGCATGGCTGAAAAACATCTCACCTCTTCCTTCATCAGATCCATAATTCACCAAGGAGTAGCAAACGGAAAAAGAAAATGAAAAGATGAAGTGGTGCAATGGTCGGGGAATTTGGTCTTGTAGCTTGATCAGCGGGGTTTGAATCTTGCATCGGAATTTCCCGATCTTCTTCCACATCTTCTTTCCAGAATCTCTCCCTTGCTTTGCTTTTTCTTTGATTGCCGGAACACAGCTTCTTGCCACGGTCCCCACGGACGGCGCCATTTGATAGTACTAATTCACCCGGATGTCGGTTGTATGTACTAAATGAATATATATATATATGAATCTATAAAGGAAGAACACAAGAAATAGATGAAAGTGGTCTTTTTATTCATATGAATATTTGTATGTTTGTCTATATTATAGAGAGAAGGGAGAGGGAGACGAGAGAGAGAGAGAGAGAGAGAGAGAGAGAGAGAGAGAGAGAGAGCTCATGGCTCCAAATGGGAAAAGATCCCCTCACCTAGAGGGCCTTTGGCCCTTTTATAGGGCCACCGAGGTGGCAGGTTTGACCCATCTCGGGTTTGACCCGTCACCTCTGACCCCGACCCGTAGGTCAAGACCCGAACCGCGAGACCTCGACCCAACTGTAAGCGATGGCACGGACCCGGGGTATATAACTTATCAAGATGCAAACTGCTGACAATGCTTTTGATGTCATTTAGGGTTCTTTCTAGCTTGTATCTCTTTCACATATGTGTTTGCTATTGGTTGATTTTAGATAATTAACTAGAATAAATCTTATGATTAAATTGGTGCACACTTGCACTTGCATTAATTGCATGTTGATGGCTTGTAATGAATTATGACGACTATTCTGTATTTTGATCCTTTATTCTGAAGCTTGATTTTAGTTATAGGGGGTAATTTGGTTTTTTATTTTAAAGATCTTTTCTTCCACATTTTTATCTAGAGGAGTTGCAAAAGGTCTTTTGAAATATAATCCTGATAGAAACTAGCTGATCCCAAAATGTAGAGTGTGATATATCAATTAAAGCATGCATTTATTACAATTAAATAAAGACCGCCATAAATCAATAATATTAGTTAAAGCAAGTGCATAAACTAACCCATCAAAAATAAAAACGGGACAGGACAAGATTGCTTTGAAAACTAGAGAAATTGAGATAGGACAAGATTGCTTTGGTGTGCGGAAGATAGCTGAAATAGTAGGGGGTGGTGGGCGTGAGATAGCATTAAACAAACAAAGAAACGTATATAATGAAGCTAAGCTTATGTTCTGTGTTTGGTTTGCATCTACCATGATTGAGATATGTTTTCCCTATTTTTAACCAATTCTAACGAAGAAACGTATATAATGAAGCTAAGCTTATGTTCTATAAACTAACCCATCAAAAATAAAAACGGGACAAGACAAGATTGCTTTGAAAACTAGTGAAATTGAGATATTGACAAGATTTCTTTGGTGTGCGAAAGGTAGCTGAAATAGTAGGGGGGGGGGGGGGGGGTGAGATATCATTAAACAAACGAAGAAACATATATAATGAAGCTAAGCTTATGTTCTGTGATTGGTTTGCATCTACCGTGATTGAGATATGTTTTCCCTATTTTTAACCAATTATAACGAAGAAACGTATATAATGAAGCTAAGCTTATGTTCTGTGTTTAGGTTGTATCTACCATGATTGAGATATGTTTTCCATATTTTTAACCAATTCTAGTGCATTTGTTGCAATTTCCAGTGGGGGGTCGTCCCTGTGTGCGAAAATTAGGGTCTATGTATTATAACGGTGTCTAATGCTCACTTGTCCCGTTTGGGTTACCTCAGGTGGGGATGCACAACAGATGGTCGTAGTAAGTGGTGATCGAAGTGATTCTGGCGAGGACTTCTACACCACGCCACAGCGCCTCGACGATGTGGTGGAGTATGAAGGATCTCCACGTGCTGTCCCTGGACCCGAGGACTGCCTGTTCCCCCCGATCAAGACGAGGGGGATGCCCAGGGAACTCGTCTGGTCGTCGAATCACTAACGCCACGTTAGAGGCAGGGTGTCAGCAGTATTGGCATGAGGAGTCTTCTGGGTTTGCGCATCAAGTAGTTGCCACTACGCCTCGGCTATTGGTTAGTGACTTGCTTTGACCCCTCGAAAATGGAATTGGATTTGGGCAATGGAAGAATCATCAAAATAACCAAGGAGGATGTTGCAGCTGTGTTGGGGCTCCCGAATGGTATAATACCGATTATAGAGCGCGATCCCCAGGTCGTAGGGCGCGACCTGCAAGAATGGAGGACTAAGGTAAAGCAACAAAAAGGGAGGGTCACGATTAAGGCTTTGAGCACACTACTTTTAGGGCTCAAAGATGGGGGGTTTGATTTAAACGGCATTTTAGTGTCGTGGTTTTAAGCACGCTTATTGCAAGCACCCCCAATGGGTATGCAAACCAGAAGATTGTGCACATGTTTAGCGATGTAACAAGATCAGTGAATTGGATTGGTGTGACTATCTCTTGCACTCCTTGGTTAGTACCTACGGTAGTTGGACCAAGAACACCAACCGCAAATTCACGAGACCACTGCTCTTTCTAATTGTAAGTCTTTGTTTTAAAACGCATACATGAATGACCTTGTGAATTATCTTGTCCTAATTTGTGGGTATTCTTCTTGGTGCAGCTGCTATATGTTGATAGGGTGGTGGTGGCCGCACGGGATATCCCGAGGTCAATCCCAGTGTTGGACGGGTGGACCACAGAGCTGATTAAAGCACGGGAGTGTCGGGAGGTTACAACAGGGGGGTTCAACAACGGTCAGGTGGATGCACCTCTGAATGCATCTGGCCATCTAAATACTACGGTATCACCGATGCCAATGTCATGGGCAGTCCGACCAGAAGAACAATGAAACACGGGGATACAGCCAGTGACCCATGTGGCCGCCTTGGCAAACAACACGGTATGTTAGTTATATTATCGCCCTCAGCGTGTCTTTTATCCTCGTAAACATTGACTTTATAGGGTGAAAACAATTTTGATATAGGGATTTGACGAGGAGTTTGCAACCATGTCTGGGGACCTCCTTTCAGTTGCTTCACGGGTTGTTGATACGGTACGGCAACACCCCAATCTAGCTCGTAACCACCCTGATTTCGATCGGGTTGCCACTGCAGCGAAGTTGTTGCTCGGTTTAATTGAGGAACCTGCAACTGGAGAGGTACAACAACCCCCTGCCCCGACGCCAGATCACCACGACGACCCTATGTGGCATAACCCATAATTCTTTAGGGAATTGGCCCGATTGGAGGCGAAGGCGAAGGACACTATCGGGGGCGTTAATGCTCCTAGTTTTAGCCTTGGGATCACACAGGACTTGGCAACGAAGAATCTAGAGCGAAACCTGGGCTTACTATCGGATGTGGCCACAACATCTCCCCAGGTTTGTGTCTAAAAAACCTCATTGCCGCGCACTAGTATGATAACTCATGCGTATGACGAATTACGGTGCTAGGTTCCTTTTTGGGTCTTTCTGCAAAGCGTAAAAAAATAGTTAGTGTGAACAAATCTGCAGCGTGCCGCTCTAATGCCAAGGGAGTTCTAAACTCGGGCAAGGACCCCTCGCACTGTGCATCCAGTTTAGCTTGCTTGTGGCGCTGAGTTTCAAGGACGCTCTCGAACTATATGTAGAACTCTACCAAACTGGAGTGGAGGCGTGTGAACTTCCCATAAACACTGTTCTGTGCTTCGGACCGGGATGTGGTGCGTACCAACCCACTCATTGGAAAATTTTTTTAAAAAAAGTGGAATCCAATTATTCCTTTTTGCATACAGTTTCTGAAACCACCGTTGATCAGATAAGTTGTATTTCTCCATCAATAGCCGCCATTGCACCTCGAAGTCACCAGTGGAGGTTGTTTCGTTCCACACAATATCATTCAAACTCTTGCGAAACTCCTCATTGTTTGATAACCCAGGACTGACTTTTTCACTAACCTTCATCATAATGTGCCACATGCAAAAATGGTGACGGCACCCTGGTAAAACCTGCTCTATAGCAATCTTCATAGCGGGGTCCTGATCGGTGACAACACATAGAGGGGCCTTTCCCATTACACGGTTGAATCTTTCTAACAGCCAACTATACGATTCCACATCCTCTCTAACACCATGTTGTACCTACAATTAGAAGGCAATGTGAACAAGTAAAGATGAAAAGTATTGTCATCAATATGGGGGTTAACCGTGAATTATTACTCAGTAAGTAATGTAGGATGGGCATTATATGGGCAAACTTAACGACTGAGATATTAAACTAAAGTAAAAAAAAAAACAAAACAAAAAAAAAAAAACCAAACCTATTACTATGCCGTTAAAATGTAATCCGTTGCACACCTGTTCATGTTGTACGTGGCATCAAACGAAACCACGTCACTGTAACAGGAAAAACTCCGCCTACCAATAGGGTCGGCCCAAAAGAGCCGTGTGAGTCGGTTCTCTTCGTCGAGATGGCAATCGAAAAAGAAACTGTCACAGACTTCACGCTTGGTTTTGAACCTTTCGATAATCATCTCACCATCAACCACATCGACATATGCTTGCAAGTCCCATTTAAAATTATGAAACTCCACATATGTTGCACCAACGTTCTCAAACAAACCTGCTACTTCCCTGCATAATCTGAACCCTGTAGAAGGGCCCGCATTAGCTTTAATACAATTTGCTAAAAATGCATGTTAGGCTACATTAAGTTTTCGGTTACCCCGCATAAATAATTTTTCACCCTCAGAGCACAAACTATGGTTGTGGTCCTCGACAAATTTAGACACCACAAACTCCCCACTACTATTTTTCTTCAAACCAAGCTTCGCATTGCACCCGACTCTATTAGAAACCCTTCTCCGTCGTTGCTTATTGCTACTACTAGTACCACTAACGTCTTAGGTGGGTTTCCTCCCACCACCTCCTTTGGCTCATTGTCTGCTACATACTAAAGAACGTCGGATAATTTCTCCGCTAGGATCTCTCTTAACACTGTTGTGCCTGACGTCAAAACCACTAGCTCGTCCGTAGATCTTGTAGAATTCGATCCCTTCGGATAGTGATTTAAAATACTGCTCAAGTACAGGTATGATTTTAGTGTCCACGTTGGGCTTCCAGTTGTTTGAGGGTGTTGGTTTTCCCCGTCGAGTAGTGCGTTACATCCCTAGTACCTGAATCACCGTCAATTGACCCAGTAGTAGTCACACCAAAACATTAATTCTAGAATTCTAATAATTCTATAACTATATAAACTGAATAACGAAATTATCTACGAACTGAATAACAATTCAAATTTTTCATTCGATTTATTTTATTACTTAATTACAAGATATCTTAATTTGATATTTCGATTTATTCTGTAGAATATATTTATATTATAGAATAGATTTGTAGAGGTCAAGAGATTAATTAGGTACTGCTAGAAGGATGCATTCTAATTTAA
This sequence comes from Ipomoea nil, assembly GCF_001879475.1. Lineage (NCBI taxonomy): Eukaryota > Viridiplantae > Streptophyta > Magnoliopsida > Solanales > Convolvulaceae > Ipomoea > Ipomoea nil. The sequence goes on from NW_017618708.1 coordinate 3,366,641, forward strand.
TGCAATGCTTTAGTTGAATTGTTAAAGCAAGTTGTTGCGTTAGTCGAATTGTTAAAAACTCATTAACTGATGAACAACCTGTTTACACAGAAACGTTAACCAACGGGTACGTACATCAACATCAACATCCTAAATTGAGTATGCAGCAATGCACAACTAATGAACAGGATCCCACAAAACCGGGGGAGGGGGGGGGGGGGGGACACTTACTCTACGTTAAAACACCATTTAACAGATGGGGGGAATAAGAGATTATGGACTCTGGGGCTTTCAACTGGGGGTGTTGGAGGGGCGGTAAAAAATGTTTGCAAAAGATTACGACTCAAAATGGTGGCGGGGAGAGGATACGGGTTCTGTTTAGATGTCGGTGACTGTGCGAACCCATCGATGACGGGGTGGATAGGGGTTAAAAACGTTGCAGTGCGATTAGACAACAACACAACAAAAGAGAACAAGGGGTGGGGAGAATACCTGTCACACCGTGCTCTGTCGCACCAGCTGTCGGGTGTCCATCACCGTGAGTTTCCATCGTCACCATGTTACCATCGTGTCCGGGATTCTCAGCGGTGTTGATATCAGAATTCAAGGGGGAAGAGTCGTAACTGGAGTCGAATTCACTAATAACCAATAATACATATTTGCATGGCCCATCATCACGCGTGCCAGTGCACCGTAGCGGGGTGGACGCTCGTCGTGTGCCGCCAGATGCACATAACCAACGCTCCATATGGGTGCACAGGTTCACACATAAATAATTGGTTTGCACTAGAAAACCACCATATATATATATATATATATATATATATATATATATATATATATATATATATATATATATATATATATATATATATATATATATATATATATATATATATATATAGTACAAGGTTTAGTATAAGTAAAAGAAAACAACAAATGTTAACAAGAAATAGGTTAGCTTAGATGGCTGAGTGCATGTATTTGCTTGTAGGTCAAGGGTTTGAATTTGTGTTATGGCGTATTAGTGTGAATGTAGTTTTTATGGCTATTTGAATAATAATGGTGAGGCTTTCAAAAAACAAATTAATGGTGATATATATACTTTTATATTAATAATGAGATGTGTAATTTATAATATGTTTTCTATTAGAATTATTTTATCAAATTAATTATGTCTCCTATTTTGTTATAAATATTTTTTATAAAGTTTTGATTTGTTTTATATTTCGCTCATATCTAATAATATTAAAGTTTTGATGTGTTTTATTTTTTGCTCATATCTAACAATATTTATGGCTAACTTCTTTAAGTGTTTCATTTTTTAAAGCCATCTCTTTTGTTTTAATGTTTCGCCGCCCCACTAAAAAAATTTTATGGATCTGTCCCCGATTTAGAAGATCTTGATGCTTTGACATTTTGTTATAGACTTATAGACAATTTTTATTATTTGAACTTCACACCTACTCAACTATTTTTCTGGGTCCGCCACTATATATATATATATATATATATATATATATATATATATATATATATATATATATATATATATATATATATATATATATATATATATATATATATATATATATATATATATATATATATATATATATATATATATATATATATATATATATCACAGTACACACATGCTTGACTGCTTGTTCATTAACATGTTCGTAAACATTATTAAATGAACACTAAACGAGCTTGTTCGTGAACGTTATTAAACGAACACCAAATGATCTTGTTCACGAGCATTTAGCAAACGAGCTTACAACTATTCAGACTCTCTTCATTTATGAACTGAACTCTAAAATTTGTTTATTTATGTTCGTTTACCTTAATAAACGAACGCTTACTAAACACGAACATGAGTAGTTTATCGAAAACTATGTTTGCTAACACCCCTATAGAAGATTATATGATGGGAAATTAGTAGTGTGTTTGACGTATTTCCTCTCCCGGTAATTAAGGAGAAGAAGAAGAAATTTTGTAATTGTTGTAAAATATATTAATTTTGAAAATTGTAACAATATCATATGTAAAAATATCATATGATCTAAATAGAAATTAATAAAAATATAAATTTTAATAAATATTTTTTTTGAGGAAATTTTTAATAAATATTTTAATTGATTAAATATATATCATTTTTCTTTCCTTTTTATATTTGTAACAAGGGAATTGGAAATTGCACTTTTTGTGTATAGTAATAGTCCGTACTAGGAAAACCCCATTAAACTTGTGAGTATTAAGTACAAAAATCATGTGCTACTTATTTTATCGGTGTTTCCAAGATATCATATTATTAAATTTAAAGTTGTACATTTCCTATAATCGAATATATACGGTTGCATTTATTGCATGGGCATTGCATTAATTGGTAGCTCTGCATTGTTGTTGAATACATATGGGCAGTTGAAGTGGGGGATTAAACTGTAATTTGGAGAAGCGAAACTTAAAGAGTGATGATTGAGGCTCACTCACACTCATAATTGAGAATTGAGATGGAAGATGGCAGGAACGAGTTAAGGTTGTCTTGGGTGGTACAAACAATTGATGAAACATGTGTTAGTTGCTGTATGCCCTGCAGGGAAATTGACTGCCACCAGGGAGTCAGCAACAAATGAATGCTTTTTTACACCACTCCCTTCATTATTTTGTTGTGCCAGAACACGACATATCTATCTCGTTTTCACTTTTTTTTTTTTTTTTTTTTTTTTTGGCTTCTAATTCACTCTTTAAATTATTGTATAAATAGCTACTTAGAGCATCTTCAATAATAGTTATAATTTTTGAAGAGTTTTTGTAGATGTAATTAGGAAAGACAAAATAGGGTAAGATAAAATAATAATAATAATAAAGCTGAACCACCACCCCCATCCCCACTCCAAAAAAAAACAAAAAAAAATTGAAAAGCGTCATTAACACGTGGGCAGTGGGTTGTGCTTCACGCGACCAGGGCTGCTTAATCAGATATTGGAGTGGGTCCCATAAATCTGCCAAAAATCAAGTGCTTGCCTGAAGGATTTTTTTCCCCTCTCTCTCCTCACCCTCTCTCCATCATATAAGCTTGCTTTTTTCAAAAACCTACCCAAATTAAAATGCATAAATGGGAATTATGGGATGTACTTAGTCTCAATGAACCGCCCAAGTGTTGTAGGCAAATTATATTGTGCCCCCTAAGTTGACATTGTAAGATAGACCATCTAATGCATGTTTTATTGTAAGTTATAATAAATTAGTACGGAGTAATATACTAAAAATGGACATGTATCAATAATTCAACTTATTACGTGATCGAACTTTGATCCATAGTACAACATTGAGTGTTGTTGGGTAGGGTGATTTATTTTAATATTTATATTTTTTTATTTATATAATTTAGAAAAAAGTTAAATTTTAAAAAGGTTTAAATTAGCTACTACTGAATTACATGCAAAAGTGCATTTAGGTCGATCAACTAAAAAAAGTACAATTAGATGTATAAATGACTGAATTATCCAAAATTGTACAATTTGACCAAATTTGACATGCTCCTCATGTTATCGCTAACGTGGTGTGCCAGGACTATGTGGTCCAATGGTACCCGGGTTGGACTTCCATTTGGAAGACTGTGAGTTTGAGCCTCAGTGGAGGCGTTATTAGCTCTTTGTGTTTCAGTAGGTTGAGAAAGTATATGAACAGATACTACATTGTAATAGAGCTAGTAGCATTCAAAAAAAAATAAAAAAGTTTTTTTTTTTTTTGTTTTTTTTTTTTGTTTTTTTGTTTTTTGTTTTGTTTTTTTTTTTTTTTTTTTTTTTTTTTTTTTTGTCTCTGATGGGAGACGAAGACAGGGAGGCAGGCGGGTTTTTCATATTTGAAAAAATATTTTATTTAAAATATTGAAATAAATTTAAAAAATTAATAGAATGACCGTAATGTTAGAGACAACTTTAGGAACATGTCAAATTTAGTTGAGGCATGGGCTCATTGCGTCAAACTAATACAAAATGAAATCTGGACCATTATGCCAACTCTCGGTGCGTCCAGAATTATTCTCGACGCGTCGATAATGCTCTGCAACGCAGCTCTGTCGTCCATGATGATTTTGATCCTTTTTAACTTCAGAACTAGACTTTGAGGCCTTCATAAGAGTTGTAGCCATTTGAGGTTTCTTTTCAATGGCGCAAGAACCACTTGATTTGGACATTTTCTAGGATGATATATGATCGAAATACTAACATACATGTCGACATATTGAGTGGGAATTACAACTCTATGATCTTTTGCTCCACTTTTGTCTTGTTTTGTCCTTGTGATCACATCCATTGAAAGTAACACTTTTTGGCTCCCTTTGAAGTATTTTAGCCACCTCCTTAGTTTCACCTTTGCTCCCATTGACTCGAGATTCATTCAAAATGTCCTGAAAGACATATGATTGTCTTCAATTCAACAATTTATGCACCTAAAGATATAAACAAATGAAAAAGGGGCATTTTACTTAAAATCAATGTATCTTTCACTCAAGATAGGTATATATATGTGATAGAAACATGGACATAAATACACTTATCAACCACCAAATCACCACAACCACCACCAATACAACCACAAACACCACCACCACCACCATCACTTATTATTATTATTATTATTATTATTATTATTATTATTATTATTATTATTATTATTATATAACAAATAATATGTTATTTTTTTAAAAAATAAACCAAATAAAAAAAATGTAATTTCTTAACTTTGAGCCAAACAGAAGAAGATAGTTTTCCGCCTTCATCCAAATATTTGAAAATTAAATTATTATCATAAAATGAGTCATTTTATATAAATCATTTTTCAGAAAATATTTTTCAAGTTTTCAAAACACTAAAAGAAATATATTATTATATTGATTTATCTCAATATGATCCTTTACTGACTAAAGTCAAAACATAGACTTCACCCATAATGCACATTCAGATAGCAGGGTTTTACATTCATATAAATCAACGAAATATGTTGTTACATCAATTGTAACAGACACATTAATATCATATTTTACCTATGTTGTTAATCAAAGGTTTCCGTTTTTATATTTGAGAAAAAAAAACATATTTTACATTGTTTGGTTCGTGGATAATTTATTCCATTAAAAATGAATTCTTCAAATTTCATGAAAATAGATTCCTTACTCTATTTTATGGTGGTTGTTCTTCCATTTGGAAGGTTGTAAGTTCGAACCTCAGCGGAGGCGTTATTAGTTCTTTGTGTTTCAGTAGGTTGAGAAAATATATGAACAGATACTACATTGTAATAGAGCCAGGAGCATTCAAAAAAGATTCCTTACTCCCCTTTGGTACTTTATTTTTCACATCTAACAGGGCGTTTGGTTCGAGAGGGGGAATTACGTGAGAAAGAAATTGCAATTCCATAGGAGATGAATTACTGGGAATAAAGTGGAATTTAAATTCCAGTGTTTGGTTTACAGGAATAGAATTACTGGAATTTCAATTCCAATGTTTGGTATACATGAGAATTGAAAGGGAATAATTAATATAAAGTCAAAAATGTCCATTGTTGTCGTTAGGCATTAATTTTAGGTTAAAAAAGGAAGGGGTAATTTTGACTCATCACTATCTTTTTTTCTTCCTAAAATCCCAGGAATTAAAATCGCAGGGGGACATGGGATTTTAATCCATGAAAATAGGGGAATTGCAATTCCTTTCAACCAAACAAGGGAATTTTGTGACCTTTGAAATTAGGTGAGAATTAAGTGGGAAGTGAATTTAAATTCCCTTCAACCAAATGCCTTGTAAAAGTTAGAGCATAAATTAATATATTATTCTCATATATCTTTACTATATAATTAAGGACATTTGAGTTGTTATACTAACTAGTAATTCACTCGCGCGATGCACGGAAAAAAAATTATGTTATTATAAATATAAATAAAAAAATAGAAAAATTAAAATATTTTAAATTATTTAATATAATAATATTTTTTAGCTTCCATTGGTCAAGTATTTATTATTTTTATAGAATACAAAATTACAATTAAAATTAAAATTAAAATTAAATTATAATTATAATTTTGTATGGTTAATATAATCTCTAATTATGTGCATATTCAAATAAACTTATAGAGATAATTTACATAATTACATTGATTTATTCTTAATTGTATTTCATCTATATTATAATTTTCACAATACAAATAATAACTAAGATAATTACATTTGAAAAGTAAATTTCAAATTTTGTATGTGTAAATTTAAACTCTAATTGAACACATTTTTTATATGATTATATAATATATATAGCTATTTTATTTTTCAAGAGTATATTTTTTTATATGATTATATAATATATAGCTATTTTATTTTTTAAATGTTGTGCTTTTTTTTTTTTTTATATAATAAAGGATGTTGTGGCATTAATTGTAACATTAATTATTTCCCAAACCATATAGCTTTATTATATAAAGGATTATTCCAAGAATTTATTTCCCATCATCAACTTTCATGAAATTTAAATTTAATTCATTTTTTTACGAACCAAACGTGAGAGTTACACTCAATATGGTGGGCTCTTTGTGACTACCAAATACTGGTCCTCCCACGTCAAATTATGTTGTGCAACCGTGTGCACCATGCATGGTGCACACAGAATTGGGGATCCATAATTTATATATTATAGATCCATAATTTATATACTATAGATTCATAATTTCTATACTATAAATTCATAATTATTGAACTCTATATTCACAATTACAAAACTCTATGTTCATATTTCCAATTATTGAACTCTGTATTCACAAATCGCTGAACTATATATGTTCATAATTTGATAACGAGTTAATTATCGATTTGGTCCCTCGGCTATGAGGATTTCACCAATTTGGTCCTCGACTACCAAAATTTCTCAATTTGGTCCCCAACTATGGCATTTTTACCTGATTTGGTCCTAAAGTCAAACTAGCTTTTTAAGACAATAAACTTGAGGACATTTTTGTAATTGCACATTGTTTCCTTTCTCGGCTTTCTAAGTTAATTCCACACTTTGCCTTATTTCAGAAAAACAAAACCTTCTAATTCTTGAATTTCCAAATACGAAACCCTAATTGCACAACTCCAGTCGAAAATTTGAGCAATGAGTTGAGAAATAATCAATCTTTCAAGCAACAACTATAACCCTACATCAGTGAGCGAGCAGAGCACTGACGCGTGTGGATCTGCGGTGACTTCTGGTTTCGGCTAGCTCCTTTCCGGCGACCTCTCACCCTCGCTCATCACTCGTCGACGACGCAGACTGTAGATCCGCGAAGTGTTGACCAGTGGCAGAAAAAATGCACGGCGGTGGACATCCGTCTCTCTCTCCCTCGCTATCCCTTTCATCTCAAAAGCAAGTCTGGCGATGCCCTTTTCCGGCGAAGTATAGCAGGTCAGTGGCGAGCAACGACCTCCCTCTCTCGCTTCCTGTCGCGGTGGCAGTATTGGAGGAGCTTTGGTCCCACCTTCTACCATCATTCTCCTCTCTCAGCTAACCTAGCAATAGCAGTTGGAGATAGCGTTGACTGGCGTGCAGCGATGGCGGAACGTTTCGGCAGCATCCGTGAGATTGTGAATAGTGATGATGTCCGGCGGTGTAGTTGAGAGGTGATCGGCTATGGTGTTGAGTTGATGTTGAGAATTAAGGGTGAAGTCTAGTTAAGAAATGGCATGTTGGTGTTGATGATGATGATGTTGGCTGGAAATCGGGAATGATAATAATAATTTGGATTGAAGATGATGAGATAATAATAATTCTTTTTAATAATCCCCAAATTTTTCTTTAGGTTTGACCAGAAAATAACACTTAGGACCAAATCAGGTAAAAATTTCATAGTCGGGGACCAAATTGAGGAATTTTGGTAGTCGAGGACCAAATTGGTGAAATCCTCATAGTCGAGGGACCAAATCGGTAATTAACTCTTTGATAATTATACAATTTAAAAATTATGAATCTATAGTATAGCAATTATGAATCTATAGTATAGATATGAATCTACAGTTTAGAAATTATGAATCTACAATATAGAAATTATGAATTTATAGTATAGAAATTATGAATCTATAGTATAGAAATTATGAATCAAATTCTGTGTGAATCTTGCATGGTGCACACGGTTGCACAACATAACATTCCATTATCCCACCTATAATACTTTTGAGTAACTATAATTTACCCATCCACCATCTTGTGAACTTGAGGTCTGAGGGCTCTTGGAGTGATCAATTTCACCTTTTGAGAGCAAGTTAGTATACTGAGTATATATAGTAAATATGAGCTAATTACATTAAATAGTGAGAATAATGAGCAATTTCTTCATCTCCCTTAACACAACGCACATCCTATATCTCTCAGGGCATCCTCAATAGTGGAGATTTTGGTGTGGCTTTTTAGGTGCCAAGTACGAGAGATGGGGAGGAAAGGGAAAAAGAAAAAAAAAAGTTAAAAAAAAATGAAAAGAGGTTTTTAATGCAAGAAAAAAAGAACAACCAATTGTTATCTTTATCTTGCATCGGGACCATAAAAATCTCATTCTTTGCAGGAGGACCACTAGCATTCTCTCACTTGCTTCTCTTTCATCCATGGTGGCAATTTTTTATTAACAATTGTGAACAATCCCCCTAATGGGGATGCTCTCATTGGGATTGAATAGTAGAACATAATTTTTGCTAACTACTATGTAGTGTGATGACACATCTATTACCCTTTCAACTGAGTAGTTATAAGATCGAACTCCAGTATAAGGGCATTGATTGTTTAGGCTGAAAAAGTTTAAGAAAGTATATAAAATATATTATTTTGTAAGGAATCATGAGTATTTAAAAAAAAAAAGAGTACAACATAATTTTTTATTTTAAATATAATATTTTTTAACTACAAGTTTCATTAATTAGTCAATTAAATTCACACGTCAAATTTCTTGGAATTTGTCAATGACAATTGCTACAATTGCTGTTAATAGAGGATGATAATAAATAATTCAAAATATATGGTTACAATAGATATTGTTATAATGATATAGTAAAAATTAACTTTACAAATTTCTTCAAAAATTTTTATGCATTGATAAAATTTTGAGAGTGATGAGTAAACTTATTCAATTGGAGCCAGTGAGATGTTAACCTTGTCAATTCCTTGAAAAATGGTCCTACCGTTTTAGACTTCATGTGTAGTTGTATTTTGATCAACAACTTTGTAGTTAGGTCGCGCAGGTTTGACAATGATGTACGAATAATTTTGTCCGATAAAAAATAATAGTATAATTGTATTTGTAAAGTAATGTACAATTGTACAATTATATAAATATATATTAATGCCATAAGGACCTAAATCATTCCAATAATGCAAAAGCATAATTTAAATATTGAGTCTTGTTCTAAATAATCAAAAGAAGATTAATTAAAAAAAAAAAAACTTAACCTAAATTTGTTGTTTTTTTTTTTTTTAAATGCATGAAAATGATTTTCAAAGTTCCTGATTTATAATCTTTGATGTTCAACTTTGAATGCTATGTATTTAGTCGGGCTAATTATTTGATCAAAGTTTATGTTAAATTTTACATTGTATTTTTAAAACATATTCGTAGTATATGTTTAACAATTATGTCAACTTTGATGGGGATGAGGTTCGAACCTAAGACCTTTCTTATAAAAATTAATGAGTAAGTTAAGAATAATAAATAGTTAATGAAATAATATAATAGAGGGTAAATAAAGAAAATTATTAAAAAAATATTAAAATCAAAATAATATGAACCGTTCATTTCAAAAAACAATTACACCAACATTTTTTTTGTTCTCTTTAAAGGCCTAACTTTATTGACTCTTATTAGATTTGTAGATATCCGCAGGACATATCTTAGTGATGGAAATATGGAGTGTGGCCCTCATAGGCAGCTTAGTTGGTCACATGGGTGTAATTTGAAAACAATGACCCATAATCGAGTCTCACCCGCGGTAGTGTGGGAGCAACATCTCAAAGTGAGGGGACTCCTTATGCGCAGTTACTATGATTTACATCATCTCAGATGCTCTGTCAGGCCAGGGCATGCATGGGGGCTCTTAGGATTGGGGATTCAACCTTTTGGGAACAACAACAAGATTGAGTGTGGTGTAGTGACTCATCAAATACCCAGATTTGAATCCTAAATAGAAGAGGATCTTAGCCTAGCCCTAAGTCACTAAGCTACATCTCGCAATTAAACCTTGGCAATTTTACTTCTTTGGTGAGCTCTTTGTGAGTACCAAACATTGGAGTAACATCTTTATTAATTTTCATAAGGAGTTTCAAATTCGAGTAATAAATTATTAATGTTATTTAAAGTAATGGGTGAAAATTTAGTTAACCACTTAACCTAACTCAAGTTAAAAGATTGGTCTTAATATCTTGAACTATAACATTAGTACTAACTACTCATTTTTGAAACAAAAGACCTTGCAGTCTAATGGTACCACATTGCTCCTTTAAGTGGTGGTGATAGGTTTGAACCTTAGTAGAAACATTTGGTTTAATTTGGTGTAATATATAGGGTGTCTCGTTCTTTAAAAAAATAAAGTACTCATTTTTGGATTTTTGTTTTTTTTTTAAAACAACATTCAATTTCTTCATCTTCCTTAAGACAACGCACATCTTATATCTCTCATTCCAATTGAATAGTAGAATATAATTTTTGTTAAGTACTATGTAATATGATTACACATTTATTACCCTTTCAAATGAGTAGTTACCGAATCAAATTCCAGTATAGGGGCATTGATTCTTTAGACTGAAAAAGTTTAAGAAAGTATATAACATATATTACTTTGTAAGGAATCATGAATATTTAAAAAAAAAAAGAGTATAACATAATTTTTTTATTTTAAATATAATATTTTTTAACTACAAGTTTCATTAACTAGTCAATTAAATTCACACGTCAAATCTCTTGTTAAATTAAGAGACTATGCCATTTAATCCATACCGAGTTCAATTTAATGATAGATTGTGAATAAGAATCCAGAACATGATACCTGTAATGACACTGGTCCTCTCATTTAATGAACTGATCACTTCACCATCCGGTGAGGTCTGGGGATGAAGAAATTTCATCTTTGTGGAGTTTAATTTAACAAAAATTGTACATGTACTCCCTACTCCCAAATATATGACCGTAAACAATTTTGTCAGGGATCCACAAGATAAAGATGTTCTATCTAAACTTAGGTTATGCTTATTATTGCAATACTCCCTCACTTTCAAAAATGAGTCATACTTCCACATCATCAAATTTATAATTCTTTCACTATTTTTTTTTACGTAATTTTAATTCACTTTCAAAAGTGGATTCCCATTTTACATCACATTAAATAATCATTATCTTTCATTAATATTAATATTATTATTTAAATTATTAAAAAATGATTAAAAAAATTAAAAACTGACAAAAACACATTCTCCACTGAGAGCATCTCCATCAATGATTTTTGGGAAGGTTTTTGAGGAGACAATGCTCAAGTGGAGGGGAGAGGGAGAGGAGAGAGAAAGAGTTGAGTTCTTAGCTAAAGACATGGTCTTTTGTCTCCAAAGTGGGATCCATCCAAAATAAAAATTTTAAAAAATTGCCCCATTTGCCGTGTGATGCACACAAAATACACACAGCCGGCGCTTGCACTTCACGTGCCTGGGCGCCTTAACCTGACACAACTTTTTTTCATTTTTAAGATTTTGTTTCATTTTTTTTTTCTTTTTTTCTCTCCCCTCTCATCTTCTATTTCCTAGTCACACCAACAAAAACTTCTCAAAAATTACAACTATTGAAAATGTTCTGAAGGCATTATACTTTTGCCACAGCTATTGGAGATGCTCGGCGTTGTACTTTTGCCACACTTTCCAATAAGTCTTGCAAGGATTGCAAGCCACCTCATACTTTAATTTATTTTTATTTTTAATTAATAAACAGTGACATGGATGTCACTTTGAAACATAGTAAATTTTAAGAATAAAAATAACATTACTCATCATAGAGTTGATTTAGAGAGTAGAATTTGAAATTCACTTAATTTAATTTGCAAAAGCAGAGTACTTAGTTTTCTCGATGAACCTGAGATGTCCAGAGATGGAGATCGAGGCAATCAAAAGTTTAGAGGCAGAAATTTTATGTAACATGTTGGATGAAGGCATTTTGACTTATGTGTGTCTGTAATAATATGTTTTAGAGCCATGGTTTTGGGGGGTTTTTCATTTTTGGGAAGACGTAAATTATGGTGACTCAATAGCTCACCAGACATAGCCAAATGCGCATTTGGAAAAACGTAAATTATGGTGACTCAATAGTTCAGCAGGCATGGCCAAATTCCGGTGCGCGAAAGGAATCTGTTTACTTTGAGCATAAATTAAAGTTAAAAGCTACTTGGGATCATTGAAGGTTTCATACACACACTCCACCCCTTGTCTGTGTTTAAGAATGAGATTACAAGACTTTAATGTGAAACTCAAATAGGGAGAGCTATATATATAACAGAGGGAATTTATACACTTGTATCATCTTGCCACACAATACAGTAATAAGCAGGAAAAAATCTCAATCCTAAAAGACTTAGAACACTTGAACTGAAAATAAACCAAAAACACATACACATACTTATCTATTTTCATGTCTCCTATATAGTAAGATAAATTGCAATAGCAACTTCTTCTCAGAAGCAGAAACCATCTTCCTGTGCAGATTCAAGAATGTCCATCAGCCATGAGCTTCAATTAGATCAAGTGGTTTCTCTGCATTTCTAAAATCGGCCATCACAATCCATGCTTCATACCATCCTTCCTTGTAAAACATTTTAGGTTCGGGACCCTAAATTAAGCAAAAATGAATAGGTAAGGAATAAATATCAGATACAGACAAATGAGATCGAGTGAGAGAAAGCATATAAATTGCAACCATCAGATACAGAAATGGTCAGAGATTTATTAGAGGGGATGGAAAGAGACCAATATTTTCGAAACTGACAAGGAGGGCATGATTTCCATAGCTGTGTTGCTCATCTTGAATCCTTTTTGCAGAAGCCAAAAGGTAATCCCCACAGCTTTTTAACTGAATCAATGCTAGTGTGGTGATATCAACAAAACCACTAGGAATCTCTTGCAACCAATAGCATTTACGCAACTCTAAGCATTCTAGTACAGGGAAATGGTCACCCGCGGCATCCCAACAATTGAGAAATACTTCTTCAATTACTAACATCTTCAATCGACGGAATCCACCCTCAGATGGCTCCCACTTTGGGCCTTCACAAGCATTTATCAGTTTTAGAACCTCTAGATTTGGCAACATACCAATAAACCTCATATCACACCATGGCAGACCAGTCTCTTTGAAGATGAGCTTCTTAAGATTTGGTAGAAAACTAGTTTCCCATGGAATGCCGCTACATAGAATACCTTTGGGATGCCACCCTCTGATGCTTAGTTTCTCAAGCTGCCCCAACTGCAATAAATTATAAAAATAATCCGGATTTCCAGAAGACACTCCACCCCGAATCCCCAAATTTTTTAAATTCGGAATCCTTGTAAAGAGATCCTTTGTACAACACTTGCGATCCAACCAAAATATGGTCTGTAAATTTCTATGAATAACTTCTGAAGTTTCTAATGAAAAACATACCCGAACATAAAAATTCCTTAACAGTGACATTTTTCAAATTTGAGATGCCTGAGAGCAATCCAATATACCAGCACAAGAACGAACAATAAAACTCTGCATATTCCAATGCTCAAAGAGCTTTACATCAAAAGTGAAGGCATCTTCACTTGTGGACAAAGCTAAGTATCTCAAATGAACAAGATTTGCAAGCACATTTAGTGCGTTATCATGACCCTCCCCGAATACAATTTCAATGTCTAGTACTCTTAGTAGTTTGAAGTGTGAAAATAGATGTTTCATATCTCTAAAGTGAACAGCACTAGAGTGTAAGGAATGGGATTTGTGAAAGCAGTTAGACTTGATTTGATTATCCAACCACAAAAAAGATCCTGGTCTATAACTTATCCAACGACAAGGTTTTGAAAACAGGTTCTGTGATATCCTCTTGTAAAATGGAAGCTTTTCAATGACATTCAAGAGATTTTCACGTCGAGTTTCTCTCAAGCAAAAGTCTCGCAACAGATCATGTATCCTTATTGTCTTCATTTCCCCATTGTACCTCTGTTTGCTAACTATAACAAGACTTCTATCAACAAGATCTTGCAACCATTCCATGGCCACTTCCTCCGGATTCTGATGCTTCACAGCCCCCAAAAATCCCTCGGCTGCCCACAACCTAACCAAATTGTTCACACGGATCTCATAGTCTTCCGGAAAAATACCAAAATATAAAAAACAAGCTTTCAAGTGGTGTGGTAATTGGTTGTAACTTAAAGATAGTATTCTTAAACATGCATCATTAGAACCACCAATCACTGATCTACTCACATTTTTGGCAACATTCATCCACTTTTCCTCCTTCTCCATTTTGGAGAGAAGACTAGCTACTACAATAATAGCTAGAGGTAATCCTTCACATTTCTTCACTATGTATCTACCAATTTGCTCAAGCCCAAAAGGGAATTCCGTTTTACCAAACACTTTGCAGTAGAGATTCCAACTTTGAACCATATCTAAGAGACACATCTTAAGGGGAGAGTTACCTGAACTAGCATATTCAGCTACCTTTCTGAGCCGAGAAGTCATTAGTATACGACTTCCAGTATTATCATCTGGAAAGCATCTTTGCACACTATCCCAAGCAGAAGTGCTCCATATATCATCTATCACAATCAAATATCTCTGCTCCTTCAAGAGTTTACGCAAACGTTCTGCTAATTTTTCTTTGGGATTTCTTTGTTCTTTGAGTACATTGCTCTGTTGAGGGTGTTCATCTCTTGATGCTGCAATAACACAACCAATAAGGCATCGAAGCATTTGCTTCACATTATACTCTTGAGACACAGTAGCCCATACTCGCATGTAAAAATGAGAAGTAATTGATGGATCTTCATAGACTTTCCTAGCTAAAGTGGTCTTGCCTATTCCTCCCATGCCAACAATTGATACAACTTGTAGATGTTTCACTGATTGTCGGGTGAGCTGATCCAATATCGTCTCGAACTCCTCGTCGCATCCAACCATTCTACTGTCAAAAGTTGAAGTACTTTTGGAAAATTTACTCATCTTAATGTTCTCCAGTTCTAGATCAGGCTGTGATGATGTTGAACCAAGGTGTAGTCTTCTTTGTCGAATCCGAGCAAGGAGTGAAACGTCAGCAATTCTTTCAACTTGTGATGAACCTTTTGCAAGCTGCTTTTCACTTATAATCTTTGTCTTGAGGTAATCAGTCTGTTTAAGTGCTTGATTGAAGATTCCATGAAGCCTGAGGAGGCTGCAAGCCTCTATACTGCTTGATTGAAGATATATGCTACTCAACTCCATCTCAATCATTTCTTCGGCTTTGAATGATACATCTTTGATCTGTGCCTCTAAATCTTTCATCGCCCCCGCATCATCATAGGCAATCTCAGATTTCTCAAGAATTTCTTGGAGGAAACCAAGATTTTCATGGAGAGAAACTATCTCTTGTTTGTGTGGAAGAGGGAAACGTGGTTGTGATTGCAAGAAATGTAGATGCAGAGTTCCCATAAGCGAAGTTATGGCAGCGTAAGCCATTTGTGTCTCTCTCTCTGGTAAGGTAGTCAGAGCAGTACTAAGAAACATGAAAGATGTGATAAAAATTCGTTAGTCAACGCTAAAATGTTGATAGCTGGAATTCGTGAGTAAACTATTTGGAAAACTGCAATTAAATGACTCAATTTGAATAAGTTCTGAATAAATTTATGAAATTAGAAAAATGTTACTCCGTATAATCAACTATTTTAACAGGCAATTTGTCGTTTTGTGCTTAGTTAGGATTGTCAGGTAGATTTTTTTCTAAAATAATAAGAAATGTTTAATTTTTTCCACGGAGGAATCCCCAAATTGAAGCTTCTAGCTGTTCATATTAATGAAATCCCCAAATTGAAGTTGTTAGATATAATATGTGGCTCAAATTGTGTGGCTCAAAATCATGAAGACCACTCACCATGAAACTAGCATCCATGTTTCACATCTTCACCTAATTTCTTGGGTCTTCTTACAATCACCACATTTGTCTCTAGTTTGAAATGTATAAATAGGCTAGAATTCCTTTGTAATCATGCATCAATTTTAATTCATTCAATTCTTTATCTTCTCTCACGTAGAGTATATATTTAATATATATATTTTCTTTGTATTCTCTATTTAGAGATTAATATATATATTTTATAATCTCCCAAATTAGCAATTGCCTTATTCTGTCATTTATATTATTTTCCCTATTATTTAACTTCTATAATTCTCAATTTTTGATTCTTCGCTTCCGCATTATTCCGCTATATTCCTAACAAGTGGTATCAGAGCCAAGTTTAATTGAGAGTTATTTTCAAAGATGTCAACTGTTACCAAGTTCGATATCGAGAAGTTCGACGGGAAAATTAGCTTTTCTATCTGGAAGGTTCAGATGGAAGCCGTTCTAACCCAGAACGGTTTGAAGAAAGCGCTAGCTGGGAAGAAGAAGAAACCGGCTACAATGACAGATGTAGATTGGGAAGATCTGGATGACAAGGCACGTTCAACCATTCTTTTGTGCCTGTCTAAAGAGGTTCTACGTGAGGTGTTAAGTGAGACGACTGCGTCAGATTTATGGTCCAAGCTGGATACGCTTTACATGGCCAAAACTCTGGCGAACACGCTACGCCTGAAGGAGCGTCTGTACACAATCCGTATGACGGAAGGTACTTCTATTAAATCTCACTTGGATGAATTCAATTCTATTTTATTGGACTTGGAAAATATTGATGTTATAATTGAAGATGAGGATCGCGCTGTTTTATTGCTTGTCTCTCTCCCTAGATCATACACGCATTTCAAAGAAATTATGCTGTATGGTAATAGTAGTGATACCCTTACTTTCGACAGTGTTAAGTCAAACTTATTGTCCAAAGAAAAGTTTGACTTTGAAATTAAGTCTGAGGACAAAGGTGAAGGCTTGACTGTAAGGGGTCGTTCACTTGAATCAGGGAGTAGCAATAAAAATTCTAGATCCAAGTCCAAAGGACATAAGTCCAACAAATCCTGTAAGTACTGCAAGAAGCATGGTCATGATGTGACTGAATGCTTCAAGTTGAAAAACAAGCAAGAGAGAGAAAAGAAGTCCGCTGAAGCTAGTGTTGTTGAAAGTGATTCAGAAGGCGATGTTTTGTTATCTGTTAGCTCCGGTTGCAAACGGAGCGAAACCGAGTGGATTCTGGACTCTGGTTGTACATTCCACATGTGTCCTCACAAAGACTGGTTCGTCTCTCTGGAACCGGTTGATGGTGGAGTTGTCTTGATGGGTGATGATACCCAATGCAAGGTTAGTGGAATTGGAAGTGTGCAGATTAAAACTCATGATAACGTTATTAGGACTCTTACCAATGTGCGGTATATTCCTGATTTGAAACGCAATCTGATATCGTTGGGCACCTTGGAATCTCTGGGGTACAAGTACATAGCTGAAGGTGGAGTTTTGAAGGTCATAAAAGGCTCTGTTGTTCTCATGAAAGCTTCTCGTTCTGGAAGCGTGTACGTCTTGCATGGCAGTACTGTGACGGGTTCAGTAGCGGTATCCTCATCGATGTCTGATGCGGATCTCACTCAATTATGGCATATGCGTCTGGGGCATATGAGTGAGAAAGGCATGCATCTCCTGAGCAAAAAAGGCCTCCTTGGTGGTTCAGGTACGGGTAAATTACAATTTTGTGAGCATTGTATTTTTGGGAAACAAAAGAGGGTTAGTTTCTCTACTGCTACACACCGTACCAAAGATGTATTGGAATATATACATTCCGATTTATGAGGACCGACTAAATTCCAGTCTATGGGAGGCTGTAGATATTTTATGTCTATTATTGATGACTTTTCTCGTAAAGTCTGGGTCTATTTCCTGAAACATAAAAATCAAGCATTTTCTATTTTCAAGAAATGGAAAATACTTGTTGAGACTCAGACAGGTAAAAAAGTCAAGAAGCTCAGGACAGACAATGGCTTTGAGTTCTGTGAGTCAGATTTCAATGACTTTTGTGCGGCAAATGGAATTGCCAGGCACAAGACCTTGCCTGGTAAACCCCAGCAGAATGGTGTTGCCGAACGTTTGAACAGGACTCTATTGGAAAGAGCTCGTTGTACGCTCTCTAATGCTGGGTTATGGAAACGGCGTGATTTTTGGGCCGAGGCCGTTTCTACTGCTTGCTATTTGGTAAATAGATCTCCACATTCATCCCTTGATTTCAAAATTCCAGAGGAAGTTTGGTCAGGTAATCCTGTTGACTACTCTATCTTAAGAGTTTTTGGATGTCCTGCTTATGCTCATTCCAGTACGGGTAAATTGAACCCGAGAGCTGTCAAATGCATTTTCCTTGGTTATGCCTCTGAGTCAAAAGGGTATCGTCTATGGTCTCTTGATTCTCGGAAAATCATTCTGAGTCGAGATATCACTTTTGATGAAAATGCACTACGTTCTTCTGGAAAAGTTCCCAGTACAGATGAGACGCAAAGTACTGGTGAGAAGGTGGAGTTTGAGTTCAGGCCTATTGATAGTGTTACTACTGCTGATGGTAATACTAAAGATGATGCATCTATTAGCACCGCACCTCTCGTCGAGCCACAACGAGAGTATTCCATTGCTATGGATCGTCCTAGGAGGACAATTAAAAAACCTGCTAGGTATGCTAGTGATGATGAAACCAACTTGGTTGCTTATGCTCTTTCAGTCGCACAGGAGGTTGATGATGATCCATCCTGCTATTATGAGGCTCTTCCTGTTGCTAAGTTCAAGTAGTGCTTGAGTTTAGTCGGCTGTTCCAAATGTTAATTCTCACAATGAATTTGATCCAAGGTGGAGATTGTTAGATATAATATGTGGCTCAAATTGTGTGGCTCAAAATCATGAAGACCACTCACCATGAAACTAGCATCCATGTTTCACATCTTCACCTAATTTCTTGGGTCTTCTTACAATCACCACATTTGTCTCTAGTTTGAAATGTATAAATAGGCTAGAATTCCTTTGTAATCATGCATCAATTTTAATTCATTCAATTCTTTATCTTCTCTCACGTAGAGTATATATTTAATATATATATTTTCTTTGTATTCTCTATTTAGAGATTAATATATATATATTTTATAATCTCCCAAATTAGCAATTGCCTTATTCTGTCATTTATATTATTTTCCCTATTATTTAACTTCTATAATTCTCAATTTTTGATTGTTCGCTTCCGCATTATTCCGCTATATTCTTAACAGAAGTTTGTAGCTCTTCAGTCTTCATATAAATAATAACAGGAAGAGGAAGAAGAAGAAGATTACCTAAATTAAAGCAACATTAAGAAATCCCGGCCAGTCTCTCTTCACCCTATCGATCACCACAAGTCAAGCCTAAGCTCATCGATCTCCACATGGCGGTAATTGAGTCCTTGAAGAAAATGTAGGGGTGATGGTGCTGATCGACGGCACTGATTTTCATCATGCGACATCGGCGATGAAAAAAATCTGGTCGCGGCGGCGGCACTACTTCTTCTTCATCTTCCTCCTCCTTGCTTGTTGCTGCTAATGTATGGCTATGGATGTTGTTGAAACATGGCGCTCACTCGCTAGCTGTTGCTACTGAACTGTACTGTTATGTGGCGAACAGATGCGCTCAAACAAGATCTGCTTCTACTGCTGCTAAGGAAAAAAATATATAGCCACTCAAAAATATTGGAGGAATTCATTGAGTTTTGCCCACTTTGGTTGTTTTCCCTGAAATACATGCACTTATAACTACAACCACTACTACACAAATCACATATGACTTCGAACTTATAATGTCAGTTTCTTATAAAAACATGTCAAAATATTAAATAAGTTTATAATTTTATTAAAAAGGGGTGTGACGTCAATTTTTCTTAAAAATTGACGTTATAACTCATTTTAAATAATAAAAAAGTTAACAAAATATACAACGTCGGTTTATTTTGTAACTGACGTCGTATAATATATCTATTTTTTTTAATTTAACGTTACGACATCAGTTCGTTAAAGAATCAACGTCGTAACCTTTTTTATTTAAAATAAAATTAATATTTATACATCGTCGGTTTTAGTATAATCGACGCCGTATAGTATACGTATTTTTTTTTTTTTTTTTAATTCAGGTTAAGACGTCGGTTCGTCCACGAGCCAATGTTGTGACATTTTTGTAAAAAAAGTAAAAAGAAATTAGTAGATATACGACGTCGGTTTTTGTATAATCAACGGCGTATATTAAACGTATAATTTGTTTTTTAATTCAGGATAGAACTGACGTCGTACTTGTTTTTTTTTTTTTTTAATAAATTAATACTATACGACGTCAGTTAAGTGAAGAACCGACGTCGTATAACTAACTTAAAAGAATGCCCTTCTATCAAACCTAGCGCGCATTCTTCTTTTTCTTCACTTAAATTCAAACAACAACAACAACAAAAAAAAAAAAAAAAAAAAAAATCCACCGCAACTTCTTCTTCTTCTTCTCCTCCCTTCCTTTTTTCTTTCCCAACGACTCCATACCACCGCCTTCGCGCCACCACCGTCGTTGCCTTTATTTCAGTCGCTGTTTGTCGCCACCGGCCGTCGCCTCCACTCTCTCACTCGGCCACCACATTGTAAGATTTATGCATTTTTAAATACTTTTAATTTTGGAAATTTTATGGGTTAGAAAAATCATTTTTAATATATTTCGAATTTAAGAATTATTGTATATTTTAGGCATTATAGATTAATATGTTTCGAATTTGTAGAGTACTTATTGTTGGAAAAATAGCATTAAAATGACATTTTAAGTGGCTATTTTGTGGTACAATTATCAGTAGGGTTCACTTTCATTTTGGGTCGGGTCAAAGTGGATTTGAGTTCTTCGTAGTGAGACGAAGAGATTGATATATTGTACGCTCAAAACGAATAATGAGTGAATGAGGTATTGATTCTCAAAGTAGACCCATTGAGTTGGAAAAATAAAGGGAAAACGATGAGCTTTTGTCCCACATTTGGTTTGGGAAGAGGATTTGCCTCACTATTTATACAAGAGTCTTTTAAAGGCTTATTGAATTGTATAGCATAGGGGCTCTCTTTCGCGTGCAGGGGGTGCAAATCAAATCCCAGTTTGCTGTTTCAGTTGTTACAAGGCTAAGTTTAATGCTATGTCCTACATCCCTAAATAAGAATGTAGTGGGGCAGTAGTTTTTTTACAAGTGAAGCACGATAAGAACGTAGCAGTTTTTTTACAAGTGAAGCACAATAAGAACACGCAACACATAAACTGTTTCTTCTCCTCAAGCACGATAAGAACACGCAACACAGAAACTGTTTCTTCTCCTCAAAACTCTGCTCCTACTCCTTTCTTTGCCTAACTGTGTTCAACACTTTGCTCTAGTTCGTCGAGTTCAAAGTTTGGATGCTCAAACGTTGAACCATAGCACGTTTTATCCTGGGAAACCTAGGCCACAACGCTCCTAACACTTTTTAGGAGATGGCAAATAAGGTTTTAAGGAAAGAGTGATCGCTTGACTCACTCTAAAAACCCTATACCCAAACACGAGCCATCTCTTTCTTCTTTCGGTTTGGATTATGCTTCTAAGCAAAAATCCTCTCTCTATATTTGATATTGTCGTTGGATTGGAATTAAATATGAGGATTATAAGTTCCATTTTTTTGGTTGATATATATATATATATATATATATATATATATATATATATATATATATATATATATTTATTTATTTATTTATTTATTTATTTATTTCGGATATATATCGAATAGTATTATATATATTTTCGTGTGTATATATAAATACTATTTTACGATATTAAATCAACTTTGGTTCACTATTCCCAACAATTTTAAAACTTTATACTTTGTTTTGTATGAACAAGTCGATAGATTCCAAGAGTATTAGATTCGTGAATGTTGCTCGTGGTGCACATTCAAATCGTCGAAAACAGCAACGATGTTGCACATTCCGTGATGCCGGTTGACGGCAGCAACGTTGGAGTTGCAAAAACACATGATGATGCTCCGGAGAACTTTGGTTTACGAATCGGTAGACCTGTGGCTAGTGGCATACAATTGGTACCTATTGTGTTGGCTAGTGGATCGGCTAAAAGCCACGAACACTAGTACAAAACATGCCATTCACATTTGTTGTAAAATGCAAAACGCGTCTTTTTTACAACTAGTGTTTATGAACAAGACGCTAATAGTACGGACATTAGGCGTCTGTTGTTCACAGTCGCCTAGGACTATAGGGCATAGGCGTCTGATCTTGATAAGAATAGACGCCTTTTCTATTAAAAAATAAGAATGGTCGTCTGTAAACAATACCATATTCACATAATGGTTCTAGTTTACAGACGCCCATTCTTTTTTGAAAACTCTACCTACTACAATACCATATTCACATAATCTAATTTAATCCATAATCAATTCAATCCATCTATGAATAATAATATATTCAACATAACCCGCAATTCAATTATCCACAATAATCAATTCAATCCAATAATAATATTCAATTACATTCATCAATACTAATATATTCTAACTAATAATCATCCACAACAATCCTTCTCAAGTAAATTATGAATTAAGAAAAGTCATCTCCTTAGACATTTTGTATGAATAATACATTCTCGTTGACTTCACAATTTAATAACATCATTACCTCCATCCTCAGGAGCATCAATAGTCCATAATGTAAGGTTGTCCCTTAGGAGTTGCTTGATTAATGTGTTATCTTTGTAGGTCTCCTCGTTCAAGTTATCTAAATCTCAAATGGCTTCATCAAAAGCCTGCATGATTAATGTGTTATCTTTGTAGGACTCCTCGTTCAAGTTATCTAACTCTCAAATGGCTTCATCAAAAGCCTGCTTTGCAAAGTGACAGGCCCTGTTATGCAAGTCAAACCAAGAAGGGTTACAGAGAAAACCCCAAGAGGGGGAAGAGTACAAAGACTTGACTATGGAAGGCAAAACAATAACTTAACTCTCAGAGGAATTCATAATTTCATGGTAGAAGACTGAGAAGTTCAAAGCCATGCCTAATCGTATTGGATGTGTAGATGGCAGTTCAGACTCTGCTTTAGTAGTAGCTGCTTTCAAATGATTAGGGTTAATAGTCAAAATCTAATAACGAATGATGATCATTCTAAAATATACACCACCATTATGCTAACAATTAAAGAGAGGAGTTAGATCTTATACCTAGTATCAAGATAAATATTAGGGGTCAAGATGCAGTACTAACCAAATCAAACAAATCAGTGAAAGTCTTCCACACATTAGCATTTCCGTATTTGTAAAATGTAACTGCAGTCAACAAATGTGCACTTGCTAATACAGACAAAAGTAAGTTAGAACAAATATTACTTAACAGACATTACAAATCAATTAGGCATATAAATAGACCAAACTGCTAAAGTAGTATTGCTGAACTGCTGCTTTGACATGTTATACTATAGATTTGAACTTAAAACATAACAAAACAATAATTCTCCAGTATCACCTAGCATTTGAGATAGTACATTCCACTTAGAATCATACTAAACCTTACCCCACAAAAATCAAATAAGTTCATATGAGCAAAGAGCAAATCAGATATTGTAACATTCTAACATTATAAAGCAACAAAGCTGCAAAACTCTTTAAAAAATCTATCTATCGGCCATGTCAACTACAACTTAGAAAGCTCCTGGCCTCCTGAACAACCACCTCATTTTTAAAACACAAATGGACTCATTCCATTTTCCTTTCCTAAAAGAAAAGCCTACATCTAGAAAATCATAATTGGTCAAGGTCTTGTGAACTCATGTAACACCCCGTGTTATGACCCCTAAAACCAAATTAATCATTTAACCAATTGCCCAAAAGAAAGAATTAAATTACAATAATTAATTAGGAAAAGGCCCACCATAGTCTGTGGGCCATCATCTCTAAACCCAACCCCTAGTCCTAAAAGGAATAGAGTTAGCAAGCCTATAGTAATTGGACCCTAAGTAAGACTCTTAGATATATAAATAGGGAACATAGGAGGCACCTAGAACCCCCACCACAATAATCTCTCACCACACCAAGAATTCCAAGAATTCCCCTAGGAGAAATCAAGAAAGAAGAAAGCTTAAAGAAAGACCCTTCATAGCCAAGGAATTAATTAAGGCTAAGAGGTAACCCATGTCTCAACAAAACCTATTTTCATAGCTATGATTCCCCTCTTAGGATTTCCCCCATATTCTTGTGTGTTGATGATTCGTTATATTGGTGTTGTGATTCCGTGGGTGATCTTGATATTCTTGATGATTATATGGTGTTCTTGATGTTCTTGATGATTATGTGGTGTTCTTGATATCCTTGATGATTATATGATGCTCTTGATGTTTACGTGATACTCCTACCGAATCTTGATATTAGAAGATGAATTGTGTTCTTGTTGAAATAAAAGTAATTAGAACCCTAGGTTGTATCGGGAAACTCGTATGGTATTATTATTGGTATATTGGGTGGGAATTCGTATGTTTGGGTGTTGATTATGTTTAGAAAAGCATAATAGGTTATGTGCCATATGTTTTTGCCTTTGGATCCGTTAATTGTCTACGTGTTGTTGTCAATTGTGTTTGAAAGTATCTAAGCATGGTTTCGGGTTCCACAATGGTTCCCGGGGCGTTTTCTGTGATAAAAGAGTCAGCGGGGGGGGGGGGGGGGGGGTAGGTGGGGTAGGGGACCCGCCACCTACCCGTGGCCAATATGGGCAACACCGGCAGCGGGCAGCCGGCGGGCGGGCAGCTGCCCGCCGGGCACCCGCTGCCCGGAATCACGCCACCGGCGGGCAGCCGGCGGGTGACCCCTCACCCACCGGCTACCCGCTGGAAAATACCCCACCTTGGGATTTTGGCTTCCCCGTTTGATGTTCCCCCGACCCCTGTGGCGTCCCAACGGACTCCGTCTATCGTGCCTATGTCTAGTTTGATATTTCAGGTACCGTTCGTAGGTTGTATGAGTCTTATATATTGCATGCTAGTTGAATTGGTATCCCGTTGACCTAGGTAAAAGAAGTATGTACCCCTTAGGATTATTCTTAGTATGTGAAGGATCACGCATAGGTTTTGTTATACGTTTTCTCCCCCTTCCCAATGTGTTAATGTGGGTTGCATGTGCTTGCTATGTGTTATGTGTGCATGTGGTTATTCCTGAGCTGCGGTTCAGAAGCTGGCTGCGGTCAGATTTACACTCTTGGGCTGCGGTCCACCGTTTGGTTGCGATCAAACGTTTCTACATGAGCTGCGGTTCATATTTCCTGGCTGCGGTCAGATGACATACTCTTGGGCTGCGGTCCACTGTTTGGTTGCGATCAAACTATGATGAGCTGCGGTTCATCGGTCGGTTGCGATCGACCCCTCCGTGTTGCGATACGGGGCAGGGTGCTGCGGGGCCGTGTCAGAGCTATATGCGCTGACCCTCATGTATGGGCATGCGATTGGTCCTGTGGAGCCAACAAAGTGTGCTATGTGATGAGATATGGATGGTTTGGTGTTGTGATTGTTACGAAGGCGTGACCATAGGACACTTGCTAGTGAACTATAAATGTTTGGTTATAATTATTGACTGTGATTATCTATATCTGTGCCCTACGTTGAGAATTGTGTGTGCTTGGTTATGTCTGTTGATTGTGTTCATCCCTATCTGTCGAGTCTATTCCCTGTTTGAAAGCTAGAGTCTCTTAGGATATATCTTCATGCTTCGAAATGGTTTTTCCGTATAACTATGTATATATATCTATATGTATTGTATTTCAACGCGTTGGAGTGGGTTACCAGCATCTCTCGTTGAACAGATATATTTGGCTTTCAGGCACAGAAGAGTAGACACTGGAGCGCGCTAGAACCTTGGAGCGTAGAAGTAGTTAATTTCCCTTTCGGCCTGCGTGCCATGATTATGTAGTTACATTATTGAGGATAATAGTTAGTTAGCCTGTGCACCTGAGTTCTCTAGCTCAGGTGTGGCATAGCACCCCGTACTCTTCGTATTATGTTTTGGGAATTAATGAGATTTCACCTTTATTATATAAGCTTCAAAAGTTTCAAAATTTCGGGGTGTTACAACTCACTTCCTCAAGCATTCATCATAAAACCCATAAACTTGAGTAATCTGCAAAAAAAAGGCCATCAGTTTTTACAATCAAAATTTGGCAAAAGGATCCTGCATCTGTTATAAAGTTAGGAGAAACAAGTATATAGAGAATCCAAAATGGGGATGAAGCGTTCTAGGACTACGCCATGATGATAAATGACTTAATATATAATTGAGTACCAATTAGTGCAACAATTTAACTCACTTAAGGAAGAGATACACACAGTGATACTAATAGGAAAATGTCAAATGTAAGTTGTCCCTTACTCTCTTTCATGAGTTTCATCCCAATCTGCAGGCTGGAAAAAGAAAGAAGAATGCTCTGATCCATATTTATAGATGTTAATGCCCACTATTTCAACAAAATAATTCACTAAGAATGATATTATAGTAGATAATAACTAATAATCATCCACAATAATCTTTAATATGAGGAAATGTCAAAGATTTTCATTCACTGTAGATATGTATAACTCTAAGTAAGGCCTAAGCGATTCAGTAGTTGGTGCAATGCAAGGAAAAGAGTAAGAGGGTAAAGAATATAGAGATGCATACATGAGTTCGGTCATCTTCATGATAAGAGAACATATATGAAAGCATAATTGGCCATTAAATCTAAAGAATCACAATGGCCAGTCAGGTAAATGCAAGAATCAGCAATAAACAATGTATTCAAACACATAAAAATTGAGTCTTTATCCCTCACTACTTCTGAACCATCTGTTTGAGTTTCAGATTATCAGATAGAGAAAGCTCCAAAAGAAAATGAAATGTTCTGTATAAAGGGAGAAAAAGACAAGCGAACACCACATTCAATAACCAACCACTCTAGTATCCTTAGATCTGAACACTAAAGCAGAATTATAGAACTCAATGTTCTAGAACCAAACAATTGAAATGATAGTTGAACGCAATCAGTAAAAACTATTATCATTTGATGAAAAGGAAAATACAGGATATAGTTCTTGTTTATAGAAACATACCAAGCAGCACTGAGGAAGAGAGAGACTAAAGAATGTATGGCAATGTACTATTGACTTACTCCTGCTTTCATTTGATTCAATCCTCGATTAGCATGAACTAAGATATAGCTATTTGTTCCAGTCCTTGTCCCTGAACCAAGAACAATTCTCTATTAAAAGCCAAATTCATGTGGCAAATAAAACTGGAATTCCAAAAATTAGAGAACCATTTACACACTTATTCTATTCTTTGGTCGAGTAATGCAATGGCAAATATCACTAATTGGTTTCTTCCATATTTCTGGAACCTGTTAAAAATCACAGCATCCAACTCACTGCCACAAATTCACATCAAGTTGTCCGTAAACATTAAAAATGTAAATCTGTAAACAAGTATGAAATCTGATTAAAAAAACAAGTAAAAATCTAGGGAAAAAGAAAAACTAGAAATCTATTAAGAAAGAAGTAGAAATTTGATAAATAAATAAATAAATAACACATGTAAAAAATCTGGGGAAATTAACCAAATATAAAACCCTATGTATGAATGAAAAAAAAATGACTAACTTGCTTGCTGTCGAAACAAAAAACATGCCATCGTTCGCTGCTGAAGGAAGCTCACCGCCGGTCTCACCGATGCTCGCTGCTGTTGAAGGTGTCGAAGCCGGAGCTCGCTGCCGCTGCTCTTGCCTCATAGATGGTCGTCGCCGGTGAGAATGCCAAGCCGCCGTCAGTTGCTATACAGCCATCGTCATTGGTCATAGATGGGGATCGAAGGTCCTTTGGGAGATGGGAATTGTTAGCACTTAGCCTATCAGATGGAATGGTTTGAGAGATTGGAAGGGCTAGGGTTTTTTTTTTCCACATTTAATAAGCAAGAGGCGCCCGTTCTCAACGCAGCAGTCGCGAAAGAGCCTGTAGATTTTAATTCTGACATTTTGGCATCTGTTGTGTTCATACAATAGATTGTAATTGCTATTTTAAAAATTACAGAAACGCCACCGCTCATATTTTAGCATCTGTCTTTTAAACTATAGATGCTAATGGTCTAATTTTTATAGTCAATTCTGTACTAGTGGAAGGATCCAATGATGGTGTGATCACTACATGGTCTGAGGACTATTGTAGTATGACCAACGTCTTCAACGATAATCACAGGAAAGACATATGAAAGTTTAGGCCTGAAGATGATTATGAGAAAGAAGTGAGCATCCACTATGAAGCGAACCGTCATCCTGGTGAAAAGGCTGAGGATAACTCGCTTGGGTTAAAGAATGTGGATGGTTGGACGAGTGAGGTCACAATCGATGTTTCTTTAACAGGTACCCCCGATGTGCTCTATGGGACCACCCTTCGTGGAGTGGACGTTTGGAAAATGAAACAAGGCACACGGGTTTGAAGGATTACTACGAGATAGGAATAAGGAATTTGTTTCCAATGTATTTTCCTATTTATTTATTTGTGGAATAAATATTGTAGTATCCTTGTAATATTTTTATTTGAATAAAAATATAATTGTTCCATTGAAATGATTCAATATGGATGCCTAGTGCATCACGTAGCATTATGTGAAAAATGCTAAGGGCTTAACAGCCAGAACGAAATGTAACAAGCATGTTACATGTTGAAATCTCGTAAAAGGACTTCGGTTCTGGTTCATGTAAAACGATAAGGATTTCAATGATCAACTTGTCAAAAATTGGGATAGCTATATAATCGTGAGCGTCACAACTCAATTGTTCAATATTTTAAATAATATTCTGAGTACGATTATATAAGCTTGATTCAACTAGTTGGAAATTTGGTTGATTTGTTCTTGTTAATTGTGTTATAATTAACTTGATCAAAAATATGAATTATACTAGTATGAAATGTAATTTGAGACAAATTGTTGGGACGTCAAATTAAGCTTGACCTTAACGAAAAATGCTAATTAAATTTAGCATTGTTGAAGTGCTAATAGGAGTGCTTAATAGCACTGGATGTCCAGAATGTCAAAATTAGCATTGTGCAAGGGGCTAATTAAATTTAGCGTTGTAAAGTGCTTTGTGACTAGCACTTAAGGAGGTTTGGCTAATTGTGTAATTAGCTAATAATCTTAGTGCTAGGTGGCATTGAAATTATAAATTAAGCAACCGAATGTGCCGTGAGTTTATAATTTAAAGCAATAGAAATTGCTTTGGAATCGGTGCATTAGTTTGGCAGCAATTATTCGTGCTTGGTATAGCATGATTCGTGCTTCATTCCTAAGCACTGATTCGTGCTTCAATTTCGAAAGCATTAATTCGTGGTTTTGGCTTCGGTCAATCCCAAATGGATTCGTAAAGGCTAATCTATTTAGCTCCTACGAGATGTGCTAACGGGTAGCACACGTTTATTCTTTATAAGAATAAAAGAGAAAACCAAATTAATCGTGGATTAATGCGGTTACAAACGATCGATGTAGTGAACATGAAACACCTATTGGTGATTTCTGCGCAAGCATTGGTATCATACTCGAGCGTACGACACGGTGTTCACCTCAGTCGAACGTTGTTGCCGAGCATAAATATCAAGACGTTGATAAGTTCGGGTCTACCTCAAAGTGTGTGGGGTGAAACAATACCTTGGACAAGTAAGTACGTTTTAAATAAGGTTACCCGAATGAAATTCTTATGAATTATGGGTACGTAGGAAGTTTTCCTACTAATGCCTGAAATGTGGGGGTGTCTTGCCAAAGGCGTTTTGGTTCTTAGTATAGAGTCCTATGTTCTGGACATACATAAGAACACGATAAATTGAATCAAGAAATTCATCGCTCTTTGAGATTGTATTTCTGCGAAGGTTCAATGAAGGAACCTAGCACGTTGAAATGAACTTTCGACATAGCTATGGTTGGAGGGTATGAAAGAGAACCCGAGCTCAAAGCTAGACGTAGCAAGAGAGCTAGCATTGAAAAATCCTGTGGTCCAAATTTTTTGACGTACATGCTAGAATGTGATGCGCATATTCTAACTTGTTTATTAGAAAATAAATTGGATTTTCTGACATGGTTGTTAGAAAACGAGCCTCGAACGTGTGTAGAAGTGGTGACTTCCACAAATGGACCAACCCGAGAGAGGTTACCGAGGTGAAGTAGATTTTATCTTAAAGAATCATACTTGGAACCGGTTGTTCTTCCTCCAAGTTGTAAAACCTCTGGATCCTAAGTGGATCATTAGTCGGAAGATAAAACCGGTTGGTTATATTGAAATAAAAATGGTCGGTCTTGTAATTGTAGGTTACATGCAACGCGAGTGCCACGGTTACTTCGATATATATTCTCTTGCGATGAGAATGAAATCCATATGTATGATACTTGCCACAGCCATTTAGCGAGACTTTGAAGTTCATCATAATGGTTCTTAGTAGACATGGAACGACCTGAGGGTTTGTGGTTCCACGCTGTGAAAAGAAAGTGTGTAATTGGTGAGATCATTGTATGGTTCGAAACAATTGCCTTAGTATTTGGCATGTAGGTTTGATCATACAATGATGACTAATGAGTTTAGTATAAGTAAAAGTGACAAGTGGGTCTACATGTTGAGTACGATAGATAGTGATATCACTGTTTGTTTATACATGATGAACTCATCGTGGGTAGTAATGATCAATTTTATCAGAAACATGTTAAATTTGAGATTTGACATGAGAAGTGTGAGTTTGGCAGATTTAATCTTCGAGATTAAAATCGTCAGAAGGCCGTATGATCTCGTGTTAAACCAATCTCATTGTGTTGATTGAATCCTTGCAAGGATGTTAATCAAGTGGCTTAGACACCATTAGATACTAACGTACAACTAGCCAATAATCACGAAGATTGTAGTTCTCACGGAGAATACATCAAGATTGCACCGTACGCTAGGGCTTCGCTACGACGGAGTACCTGCCTCGCACAAGAAGGGAAACGAGAAGTATGAGAAAGTTTGAGCAAGAAGAGAAAGCGAGTCATTGCGACTATAAAGAAAGCGAATCATTGCGACTCTAAAGAAAGCGGGTCATTGCGACTCTAAAGAAAGCGAGTCAGTGTGACTCTAGAGAAAGTGAAGAAAAGCGAACCATTGTGACTCTAAGAAACCTCCACAAAAAATATTTCTTTAATTTTAAGAGTGAGAGTGTATATGTATATCTATCTATACTTATACTAAAGCATCATGTTCATCTTATTGCATGATTAAATGATTTGCACGTGTTGCATGAAAGTAGGATAAGAAGCATGACATTATATTGTCTTTCATTCATTGCATGATAGCATGCGATTGCTTATTGAGTATGTGATTGCATGAGATTGCTTATTGGGTTATATGATAGCATGAGATTGCTTATTCAGTTATATGATAGCATATATGAGATTGCTTTTTGAGTTATGTGAAAGCATGAGATTGTTATTGAGTTAAATGATTGAGAAATTATGTCTATTTGACAATTAGGTTGCAAGCATATAGAAATACTGTTGAGCATGTTTGAATGTTGCTTAAGTGATTGAGAATACTTTATCTAAGTGTGCGAAATAAATGTTTTCCAAAAGTATATACTATAGTATTTTATAGGGTTGAGTGGCGTTATACTTAGCTTCGTGCTAACGGGTTGTTTTCTACTTGTTTGTTTGTTAACCCCTTTCAGGTGGGCCCAGTTCTTGAGAGCGATCGAGTAGACTAGATTAGCTTAGAGTGCTAGTTGTAGTCTAAACTCTTGTCAGTTATGTTTATTTTGAGACTTGGTTGTAGACTTTTCTAGATGTTTTGATGGTACGGTGCTGGACACCGGGGTTTCATTCCCCAAGTTGTTTAAGGTTGTAAGTTTGACTTTGACTAGATCCTTTCCTTACCTGTGCAATCACCGTGTATGGTGATTGTGGCGGTGACACCTCTTAAAGTTGATTACTAAGTTTATTATGCTTGTTTAATAGCTCTTTCTAAGTTAAGTACGGTTAATAAGGTTTAAGAAAAGTGGGGTGTTACAGCCGGGTTCAAAGTTTGGGTGCTCAAACGTTGAACCGTAACACGTTTTATCCCGGGAAACCTAGGCCACAACGTTCCTAGCACTTTTTGGGAGGTGGCAAATAAGGTTTTAAGGAAAGAGTGATCGCTTGACTCGCGCTAAAAACCCTATACGCAAACACGAGCCATCTCTTTCTTCTTTCGATTTGGATTATGCTTCTAAGCAAAAATCCTCTCTCTATATTTGATATTTTCGTTGGATTGGAATTATAATCTGAGGATTATAAGTTTCATTTTTTTGGTTGATATATAAATTTTTCGTAGATATATATATATATATATATATATATATATATATATATATATATATATATATATATATATATATATATATATATATATATATATATATATATATATATATATATATATAGGTTCTGGTGCGGTTAGGATGCTCAGGTGCGGTTGTGCGATTTAATTTGGGCCATTCATCTCGCTTAAATCAACGTCCAGGATTGCCAAATTTTTTAAAAAAAAACGCGGTGGCAATTTTGTAATTTTTGCATCTAGGTCAAAATTAAGGTGAGCGAATCTGTGATTAATGTGCGTGAGTTTTGTATATAAGATGCGTGAGGTTTGTGCGTAAGGTGTGTGAGTTTTGTGCTTAATGTGGTGGGGTTGTGCTTAACGTACGTGAGTAGTTGTTAAAACTTAAAGTGTTGACTTTTGTGCTTAAGGTGCGTGAGATTTGTTCTTAATGTGAGTGGAGTTTGTGCTTAATGTGCGTAGGGTTTGTGCTTAATGTGTGTGAGGTTAGTGATTAATGTAGTTGCTGAAACTTAAGGTTTACTTAAAGTGCGTGGGATTTGTGCTTAATGTGCGTGGTTTTTGTACTTAATGTGCGTGAGTTTGTGCTTAATGTCAGTAGTTGTTGATACTTAAAGTCTGTGAGTTAATATTTAAAGTGCGTGGGTTTTGTGCTTAATGTGTGTGGATTTTGTACTTAATGTGCGTGAGTTTGTGCTTAAGATCTAACACTTAAGGTGCATCATTTTTAGCTTATGCTTCTTTCTTCCAGACATGGGCTCGTTTTTTTTTTTTTTTTTTTTTTTTTTTTGTATTAATTTTCATTGATTTGAGCCGTTGATCTAAATTTGATCAACGGCTCAGAACTAACCGCACAACTGCACGGAAAGCTATACCCACACCTAAACCCTTCCCTATATATATATATATATATATATATATATATATATATATATATATATATATATATATATACCAGCCAAGGTCCCTCAAATTTGGTGGTTTCACCACTTATAGTCCCTAACTTCCATAATTACCATTCGTGGTCCTCTGAGTTGCAAAATCTGATTTGCTACCATCCTTCCGTTAATTCCTTCCGTCTCAACCGTCTAAAGCAGGGATAGATATGTATTTTTACATAAAACAAAAAATTCATAAATTAAAAAAGCACAAATTCTTAATGTAAGACAATTTTCTTCATTGATGATACGCCTGCGAGGATTTCGCCAGAAAATTTGTTTTTGTTGATCTCCAACCGCATGAAATTCTGTGCTACCTTGCTCGGAAGCTGGCTAGAGAATGAGTTGTCACTCAGCATCAAGCTAGTTAAGTTCTTCAGAGAATGAGTTTTGTTTTCGTACATGTTATCCCAGTCAAAGCCTTGCTGGCACACAATTCTTTCCGGTGAACCTATTGCAAAATTTTTGGTACAAGCAAGCCTCTGCGAATTTTTTTTTGGTACAAGCAACCCTCTACAAAATTAGAGGAAGCAACATATTTCAAAATCAGAGGCAGGTAAACTAATGAATTCTTCAAAGAATGGGTTTTGATTTCCAGTTAAGCCACATTTCAGGACGCAAAATCCTACTCAGAGTATTTGTGAAAACTATAAAATTTTTTAGAGATGGGATTAAGCCTATGCTTGGTGGAATTTCACCATACATGATATTCTCTGTAACTCTCCAAACCCGCCTGGGATTTCGACGATTAAATTGTTCATGGACAAATCGACCTCGGACAATCTCTAAGACTCTGCAAAACAAATCGACCGCGCCTCCTTCCACCGCAGCTTCTCACCTGCCGCAACCTTGCTCAGATCCGAAACCCGGCTCATCTCACACCTCCACCTTCATTCCAGCTCCGGCCATGTGGGCGATGGCAGCACTGGCGGCTGGAAACGCCGGCAATTCCATCTAGATGCTTCCCCTGAGCGAGGGTACTACAAGCGGGAACCCCACCTCCGGCTGTGTAGCTTAGTCGGAGCAACACCTCTGAGCACCATCTTGAGCAAGAATCTAACCCACCTCACCGCCGCCACGTCTCTTTCCTCAGCCTTCCTCAGCCCAACCTCCGCCACTTCCACCTCCTCTATTTCTTGAACTTCCAGTTCCATTGCGACGGTGGCGCCCTCGTCACTCACCACTAGTTCACCCATTTTCCTTAATCGGAAAACACGATGAAGGTATTTTGTGCTTTTTTAATTTTGAATGTTTTGTTTTATGTCAAAAGACATATCTACCCCCGCTTTAAATGGTTGAGAAGGAAAGAATTAACGGAAGGATGGTAGTAGGTCAAATTTTGCAACTCGGAGGACTACGGATGGTAATTACAGAAATTAGGAACTATATGTGGTGAAACCACCAAACTCGAGGGACCTTGGCTGATATATACTATATATATATATATATATATATAGAAGGAAAATCATATAGGAACCTATCTTTAGGTAGGAACCTAGGAACCAATCTAAACCCTTTATTTTTATTAATCTACGGTTCATGTTTAATTATGTGATTAAATGTTTTTTTTATCGCTGATTAAAGTATATTTTGGGCTAGCAAGGGTATCTTTGGAACTTCAGATGTTACGCGTGTGGAAGGTGAATTTTTTTTTTTTCGCTATATCTTCGCATTCCGTACTGAATTGTCGTAGTTGGACTCCACCGAATCGCTGCTGCTTTCTCTGACGCCCAGACTGCTTCAGCGGCAAAGTGTGCCGCCTCCGACGTTTCTTCCGTTGCTGCCGTCGTCGCCGATTCCCATTAGTGGAGTACGTTGCGTTTCTCTAGGTATAATTTTAACGGACACCACGACTGATTGCCGGAATACATTAGCACCAACTTGCGCTCCGATCGTATGTAGGATTCATTAGCGATTT
This sequence comes from Ipomoea nil, assembly GCF_001879475.1. Lineage (NCBI taxonomy): Eukaryota > Viridiplantae > Streptophyta > Magnoliopsida > Solanales > Convolvulaceae > Ipomoea > Ipomoea nil. The sequence continues at coordinate 3,402,033 of NW_017618708.1, forward strand.
GGTTATCCTGTAATTCCTGTTTTACTGTGGTTATCCTCGATCAGATCAGTTTGCATACTACTAGATTGAATTTTATATTCAATTCGTTGAGTTTACAGTTCATGTTCATTTATCAATTAATTATATATATATATTATATGATTGGATGTTTTAATGGGCAATTTTTCTTTTCACTGTTGTCCTAAAGTAGGGCTCACACAATTCATCCTAACAGTATATCAACTAGTGCCTATTTTTTGGTTAAGTAATTAGTCCAGCACGTGTTGGCACAGACAAGATAACCTAGATGCACACTGTATTTTATCATGGCTGCTTGGTAGTCTCTCTGGTTGGATATTATGGTACACACATATCTTCCTGAGTGCACTCACAAATGTTTAGCATTTGTCATACACATTTCTTTCCCCCGAATGTTGGTTTTTCTAGAACATTTAATTGGCACTGTTTCCTTGTGCTCTTTGCCCTGTGCTAGAAAGATTTGTTGTCTGTGTTCCTGGATGATGTGGTTGATGAGCGGTATGGGGCTGCTGTACGGAGGATTACCCTGAGAAGGATGCAGATGCGCTTGCGCGATGCACATAACAAAGTGGATTGTGGTGTCTTTTTAATGCGGCATATGGAGACCTTTTTGGGACAATCAGTGAATGCATGGGATTGTGTTCTGCAAAATGGTGATACTAAGGGTCTTACTTTGTTGAGGATGTCTTATATGCGCCAGATTTTGACGATTGAGATTAACGTTCACCAGTCCAAGAACATTCATAGTGTAGTCAGATACCGTGACGCCCTCGAACAGAGATAGCTTCGTGTGCTCATTTTAGCTAGTTAATAAATGGTTTAGTTTAGTTCACTTGGGTACATTCATGTACGCTGAATATGTTTTTTGTTAGCTTATCTTAGATTAATTTATGCAGTTTTTTTGGCCAACTTTTCCTTCATGAGTGATGTTACAATCTATAAAATTGTCGCACACGATGGCACATACAAGTCAACGTAAGTGCACATCAGGTTATGCCACAATTACACTGCACAATATGGCACACAAGGTATTACCCCCGTGCACACAAACTATATGAACGCCATTTCTTGTACGACCGAATTATGCACATTGTAGCACAAACGTCACTCCCAAGGGCTCCCCATAGAGCAACACCTCATGCTGGTTTTCTAGGTTTCATTTTGTCATTACTACTACGTTGGCACACACAGTATAACCCATGTGCACACCCACTTCTGTGTCTCCTATACAATAGCTCTCAATCTCTACGTTATGGCACAACCATTTCCCTAAGAGTGCACACTCGAATGGATAACGTCAACCTTGTTTCTTTCTACTACAGTTCTCATATATTGTGCACATTATTTCACACAACGCTAAGCCTAAGTTCGCACATGTTGCTTCCACTTTTGTTCTAATTTTCCGCTCACACAATTCATCTTAATGGCAAGACAACTTGTGTCTCATTTTCCTGTTCATTAATTAGATTAGCATGACTTGGCACACAAATGATTACGTAGGTGCACATTGCGAATGTCACGCTCCTCTTGTGGTGGTCCACACCTATGAATGGCACAAACAACAAGTTGTACCTGCATTCATGATACAATGTAGTCATTATCAGTGGTTAGTTGCTTACGGGAAACAAAAAACCCAACGTGCAGCTTGAAGTGTCGGTATTACTCGTATATGCACACACCACACATCATGGATGCACATACCATTAGCCTACTCCAGGATCTGGGAACACATATGCACGTGAGGCTATCTCTGTGTGCCATACGAAGTATGAGAGATGTGATTAGCTAATGCTCTCCATATGTGCACACAGTAAACACCATGTGTGTATGTTAGAGATGAGTACAATGGGTTTTTAGCAGGTTGCTTCCAAACTTGTGAACCGCTGCCCAACAAAATGCTTCATTGGCTCGTCACACTCTGGAGTCTAGTACTTCGTGGAGCCTAGTGAAATATTCATTACACTCCCGAATGAACTCTATGATGAGCCATCATGACCTGTGAAGCACGAAATGTATATAGTTAAGCATTGTGGCACACACAATGCACACAATTAAGATGAACACACATAGGGTTTTTCTGGCCATTATGGCACACTCGTTACGCCGTATGTGCACACAAAGCAAACACCTTTACGGAGGATGGGGTGTGTGCATGTTCATAATGGTTCACACGTTTAGGGAGTGCACTTAGATTGAGCTAGGTGTGCAGTTTTGTCCACCTGAAAGGCTAGACGCACGAATTCACGACCACCAGTAGTTGAGCACTAAAAACAGTGTGCTGCATCTTTTTGAAACGCTCTGTGCCATTATGTATTAGTCGGTGTGCATAAAGGCACTCAGAACTGATCTAAAGTGCACACAGCCTGCCATATTCTAGATACAATTATGCTTGCTCAGATTGATTGAACTGAGCAAATTCACGCCAACATGTATTTAACTATGAAAAAGCAAGTTGGAAGACAGTTACTCTTACACAAGTAGACTAATAAATAATGAGGAAAAAAAGGAACTTCAGACGCTCAGAATGGCACACACTGTTTGTCTTAGGTACTCCATCGCAACATATGGGCTCATTCCGTTAGGCACATTTTGTCGTCCTCTGTTTCTTTGTCTTTGGCAAGAGCTCGCAGTTGCAGCTATAATGGTGTTCTTATTTGTTGCAAGTCCGACACTTCCTTGCATCATTTGCAGCTAGTTCTGATGCAATCTCCTTTGTTGATTTCAATCGCTTCCCTGAACCTTTGTTCTTTGCAATGGCAGGGGGGTTAACCACAATGTTCGATGATGAGTATCCTTTTTCTCAGAAGCGCGTCACACATCAAACCCAATAGTAGTGGCGTAAGTTTTGTAGAACTCAATTCCTCCTTCCAACGTAGTGAACACCTGTCCCGTGAAAGGCTTTATAGCCTCGTCACACTCTGGTGTCCAGTACTTTGTTGATCCGGGAGAGATATTCAGCAAACATCTGGTTGATCCCCCTATTAAGCCATCTTCACCTGTAGAGGGTAACAATTTTTTTAGTTCAGTATGCAGTTAACTTGTGTGCCTCTAAGATTATAACCAATATGCACGCTGTCAGTGTTTCACTACCCTATTTGGCATAATAATCACACTGCATGTGCACATAAGGGTACACATGGGTTAGTATGTGCACTACCTCGTAAACATGGGTGCACACAGCCGCATATGCCAAGGCTAGTGTGTGTACTTCAGCATTATAGGGGGTGCCGTTTAGTAGGGAGAACAAAGTTAAGGATGGCATGAACATTACTATTGCCGCATACCGTTCCACACATTGTTATATTATTTAAACTAGCCTATAACTGCATGATTACACACTCCATTACCCGTCCCTATGAATTTAAATTTTGAAAACAACCATAGTTACGTATTCAAATATAGATCTTACTGTGATGGTATTCTGCTGCCATTATTCCGACTGGGGAAGATCACTTGGTCCACGCCCTTGGTTGCTTCAGGGTGCACAGGTCCGGCAGAGTTTTTCTGGCGTTGGTCGGAGGGATTCTGTTGCAGCGGTGCCGTTCTCAGATTTTCTGGCGTTGGCCGGAGAGGTTCTGTTGCAGCGATGCCATTCACGGAAAGCTGAAAGAATAGAGTCCTGAATCATCTACTCCTCCTATATTCTTGGGATAATTTAAAATACAATATTAATTATTAATTGTTGGATGCTGAAAATTACCTTAGTATCCCTTGAAATTATTTATACTTATGGTCTCCTTATTACTTATTAATTAATATAAAACGTTGATTGGATGGGATTTAAAGGTTTAGATTAGTTCTTATGTTCCTACCTAAACATTGGTTCTCACTTGAAGCTCTCCCTCTATATATATATATATATATATATATATATATATATATATATATATATATATGTATGTATGTATGTATGTATGTATGTATATATATATATATATATATATATATATATATATATATATATACATACATACATACATACATATATATACATACATACATACATATATATATATATATATATATATATATATATATATATATATATATATATACATACACATATATATATATATATATATATATATATATATATATATATATATACATATATCTGTATATGTATATATATGTATATATATATATATATATATATATATATATATATATATATATATATATATACATATACAATGTATATGTATATGTATATATATATATATATATATATATATATATATATATATATATATATGTATGTATATATATATGTATATGTATGTATATATATATGTATATGTATGTATATATATATATATATATATATATATATATATATATACATACATATACATATATATATACATACATATACATATATATATATATATATATATATATATATATATATATATATATATATACATACATATGTATATATATATGTATATATATATATATATATATATATATATATATATATATATATATATATATATATATATTCGGATATATATTGAATAGTATTATATATATTTTCGTGTGTATTATAAATACTCTTTTACGATATTAAGTTGACTTTGGCTCATTATTCCCAACACTTATGATATTTCCAACACAACCGAAATGAAGCGCCATTGGATGAAATATGTGGGTGAACGGTGGAAAGATTTTAAAACATAATTGGTCAACAAGTATATATACGTTACTTTGTCACATAAAAACTCATGTGATAAGTACACGTACCTTGACCAAGAAATATGGGATGAGATTGTTCAGCATCATACAGGTCCAAAATATGAGGTATCATTATTATTCTATCAATTATTAACTCAAATATATTAATTATATATAATTAATTAATATTTTATTTTTATTATGTAGGCAATAAGAAAAAAATATCAACACATACCAGCTAATAATGTTCATCCACATGTTTTAGCTCCAGGGGGCTATCAAACGTCGGAGAAGATTATGATGGAAGAGAAGATGAAAGAACAACAAGAACTTGCAGATTTAGATCCATCGTATACATTTAATCCTCTAATTCCTCCACGAAAAGTGCAAGAGATCATGAATGGATAAGTCATGAAATTTCCACACTGAAGCAACTAGATTGGTCGCGGAAAAAATTGTAAGTAAATATGTTATAATTTTCTACATTAATAGTTAGAGTAAATACCAGTTAAGGTCCCTCGAATTTAGTGGTTCCGCCACCAATAGTCCTAAACTTTCATTTTGACCATCCGTGATCCTCTGAATTTCAAAAATGACCTTCGCTAGTCCTCCCGTTAAATTTCTCCATCTCAATTGTGAAATATAAGGGCATAATAGTCTTTTCATTTATTTCCCATCCAAATACACATTCAGTCGATCAAAAATCACAACTGCATAGAACTTTCACAACATTGACCGTGGGAATGCAACCTTAGATAAATTCACATATAGAGATATATGTATCCGCAGAAAGTTCATCAATCATATAAGAATCAAAATTCAGTCTTTTATAGTTCTCTTGATAACTTGATCAATCGGTCGCGGAACATCCGAACCAGTTGGTAAAGCTCAACGCATACAAATAATTTTAACAACAAAACAAACCCATTACAGCAAAATGAAAGTACAAAGCTAAAAATGTAAGCTAAAAAATTTTTTCCATACTTCCAGGCAATTCGCCTCGGGTCCTTCACGGGTTTGTATTCCTTTACGGGGGCCTCTTCTTCGCCCTCCAGAGAGAGCCCAAAAAGTTCGTCAATGATCAAAGGAGTTAGATGGGATGTGGAACCTTTAGGTGGTTCTGATGCAGTACCATTGTTCATGTCGTCGATGCCCATGGTGGCGAGGACTGCGGTGATCGGCTGCTGTCGTCAATGAGAATTTTAACCTTATTAGATTGACTAAGACTGGAATCTTCTCGTGTCCTTGATGCCTTCTCTGCATTTCCGGGTTCGATTTTAGGAATTTGTCTACTTCGATGGACGGAAATGGATTAGGGTTAGGGAGGGATGTGTTTTTCTTCCTTTTTTATCAATAAATTGTTTATTTGGGGGGAATTAAACAAAAAGACTATTATGCCCCTAAGATTTCACGGATAAGATGGATAAACTTAACGGAAGGACTATTGTAGGTCATTTTTGAAATTCAGAGGATGACGGAAGGTCAAAACGAAAGTTTAGGACCATTGATGGCGGAACCACTAAACTCGAGGGACCTTGGCTGGTATTTACTCTTAATAGTTATGTTGAATAAAATTGACAAAATATAATAGTAATTATTATTGAATATTTTGTATATATGTTAGGATTCTCTCGAGTTGTAAGCTTCTCGAGGAGAATTGGTTGAGTCGGGAAGACAAGATGTATTGTCTGTTGCGCTAGGTACTGATGAGCATCATGGGATTCATGGGCGTGTTAGATGCATGTGAAGATGATATGGTATAAAAGCGTATTTGGCCATGCAAAACATCACCAAACACCTACAGAAAATGAATAGTTGATTCTGTTGTTGCTGAGGCGTTAGAAAAACAAAGTCAGCAATTAAGTTAGCAATTTGAAGCAAGAATTGCTGAGATGATGAAGCAATTTAGTTCTATGCAGACTCCTATTCACCAATTTGTACAATCAAGGCAGGAGGATAACGTATATATCGTTGTACTAGATGCAAATCAAGTGAAGGTGAGCGTAGATAAAGTTTTTAATCTAAGTGCAAATGTACCATTCCTCATCAGTGATATTCAGCTTTTATGTGCTGCATTTCAACGCTATATTATTTGGCCAAAAAAGTTAGTAGAGTTATGTACTCAAGCTGATGAGGTATGTACACTGTAAATATTTTTTTTTTAAAATAGTATGTAATTTACTTTTTTTAAAAAAAAATAATAATAATTCTTACTTATATTAGAATTCACAGTTAAAAGGAATGGGCAAATTGACTTTTCAATCTGTTTTGCAATCTCATCATCATGAATTCACTTTAACTGATCCGGATTCTTTGAGTCCTGTATGCAAAAAGGCATATAGAATAGCAAGCAGTCTTGAACACAATCTTGTGATTCATATGTCTCGTGGTATTATGGGCAACATTGTTTATGAGTTGTAGCTTGAGAGTGTAGAGATCATGCGTTTCTTAAATATGAAGACCATCCATATTTCTCTTTTTTCAGTTCTTTATAAGGTAATAAGTTCTTTAGTATTATTTGTTCATAATAGTTTTAATTTTATTTAGGGAAAATTGTAAACAATGCCCCTCTATAATATGTCAATTATTAATGTCACCCCTGAATTATGAGTGGTGTAAATGTTGCCCCTCAATTATTAAAATGGTGCACATATAGCCCCTCCCGTAGCGGACCTGTGGTTCCCCACCGCTGTCCATCGCTGGTACTTCGAATCGAGGGAGGGAAAAAACAACTAAATTACATATTTACTCCAACTTAACGGTGTCGTACACTAATGGGGAACCACATGTCCGTTATCGGAGGGGCTATATGTGCACCGTTTTGATAATTGAGGGGCAACATTTACACCACTCATAATTCAGGGGTGACATTGATAATTGGCATATTATAGAGGGGCATTTTTTACAATTTTCCCTTTTATTTATCATCTAATTTTTAGTAATACATATATAATTGATTATGATTGTGAATAGGAGTCTTTACAAAGATTTTGGTACATGGACTCAAAACACACGTATGGCTTCCTAAATCCACATTGTATTCAACCAAAAATGATGACTAGAGATGAGAGGATAGCGTATATAAATGTCACCATACAATATGGGAAGAAAAAAAATGTTATTTAGCCCCATATGTTCTCAAGTAAGTATTAATTACGTTTTAAATACAATTACTTATATATAATATACTTCTATTATATGAAATATATATAAGCGCAACACACAGTGATGTTGAAACTTACGATGTAACACAAACGATCTGTAACGCAGTTCGGGCAAACAACCCTAATCTGCGAGGCACTTCTCAATTTGAGAATTTGCCTAAATCCACTAAAAGCTTAATATTTAAAGTACACTGTTTGGAACCAGAGATTACACAATAGAATGATCTTTCCTATCAAACTATTGAAACCTAAACACATGTACTACTTTCTAGGGGAATTTAGTATCCGATTCTCAAAGACTCTCATACCTCACAAGATCAATGTTGAATGCCTGATTTCTGTGATAAAGGACAACCCTTATTTATAGTAGCTACTTCTAACAGATTTGTGAACAATAATGCGATTCCTAATCAAACTAGAACTAGAAGATCTTCAATAACAATTCCTCTTAGAACTAGTATTCTTCAATATCTATTCTTTTTAGGACAGTATTCCTTCATAGAACTGGAATCCTTTTTGCACATAACTTTGACAGGGTCTTTGAGTCAACATTATACATTATATTCACTTAAAACTAATAAATTATTTATTTGTAGTGGACACTCGATGCTGATGGCGGTTTGCCCTCAATTATATGAAATTTATTGATTTGATTCAACTGGTCTCGAGCCACGTGATGACATCAAAGAGATAATGGAAACGTATGTAAATTTATAAATAATTAATAATTATTATTGATATAGTGATGTCAAGTACTTACATATATTGTATGTCTTATATTAATAGACGTGTCAATGCAATAAGCATATTGAGTGGAAGGTGTTGAATATTATGAAACCTTTATTGAATATTTGAAAACTCCTAGTAGGGTGGACTTAGTTTCCTATTTCTATTAGGGTTAATTTAGTACGTAGTTTAGTATATATAGAGGTACGTAGATACACATAGATACAATCAATTGTAATCTTTCATTATAATATATTCTTTCTGTTCTCTTTGTCTTTGGTTGTTAACATATTGTGCTTTCGCCTAACTGGCGGGTGGTTGTTTTTCTCCACCCGCTAGGCTTTTCAGTTCCTCAATTTGAACATGGTATCAAAGCCTAAGTTTTTTACGCTATCTTCTTTCTAAAAATTTATGAAAACACCATTTTTTTAGACAATACGTGGCTGCCCATCTCATTCCGACACTCTTCTGATCTGGCTATTGTTCGAAGAAACTAACACCACAGCCTTACTCGGAACCTTGTCGCGAGTCTTCGCCGTAAAACCCATCACGATTCGCCGCTGCACGCGGCCACACGCGCCGCCATCGCCGTCAGGAGTGCTGTTGGTCCCGATAGGGTGGTAGAAAGTCTAGAGGGGGGGGGGGGGGTGAATAGACTTTCTAAACTTTTTCACAATTAATAACACTTTGATAATTTCAACTCCAAGTTACAAATAAATAACAAGATATTTAACTTGGGTGCACAGCGGAATAATTCAACAGTAAAGTGTTACGTAAAATTAGAGAGATATATCACATGCACTACGTTAGGTATGCTTGAAATAGCTCAAATAATATGTATGCAAATTTTGACTCGCATGCGAACGTGAAAAGTATTAAACCCAGATGAATTTATCTGTGTACGAAATGGGTTAGTCAAAATTCAATATGCAATGTCAATAAATGGTTTATGTGGGTATGCATGCATGCATGTATACGTATAAAGATATGCTAGCTAGATAATATATATATTTTAATAGTCAACTTGCATTAACTTGTAGGAAATAATTAATAAATGCAGATAGAAGAAATTATATTAGATATGAACTATATTGCATGCATACGTAGGTGAACCCAGATGATGAATAGCAAATATAAGAATGGGTTAGTTCACAGTGATAAATAAATGAGAGCAGTAAGTAAATGATAGAGGCAATTTAGAGTGGTTCGGAGGTGGCGTAATCCCCCTACTCCACTTTTCTCCTTTCACGTCTAGGAGAAAATTCACTACTTTCCACACACAGTTACAATAGTGAATAAGTGCTACACAGGCACTTCTTTGAGTGTTTTGCACACAGCTACACCCAACCCCCGAGTGTCTTGCACACAGCTACACTCCTCCACGAGTACTTCGCACACAGCTATACTCCTACGCCAACTAATTAAAGTGTCTTGCACACAGCTACACTTAGCAACGACGAGTGTTTTGCACACAGCTACACTCACGAGTGTCTCGCACACAGCTACACTCAACAGGTTAGTGTTTTGCACACAGCTACACTTAACCCTCTTTCTACACACAGTAGAGAAAAGATATAGAGAAAATAAATTTCTCTTCTAAAGACTTGAAGATTTCTACGCAGATAGCTCAAGAATGATGAACTGAATATTTCAAATATTGCTCTCTGTATTGTGTATTGCCTCTGCTTCAAGTCTTCAATCCTTGCCCGTATTTATAGCCAACAAAGACCATATAGCCGTTGTAGCTTCTTCAATCCTAGCCGTCCATCTGATTTGCGATGCTCCAATTTGCAACTTGCTCTGAAGCAATTAAATGCAGCAGCTTTCGGTGGAGAATAGCTTTATCAGATTTATTTGAAAAACTTCATCTGTGTAATCTTCAAAAGTCATATATTGCGGCTGATCTTCTGCAATAAATCTTCTTTTGGTTTGGATGAAATATCTTCTGACAAAAGTAAATCTTCATGTTCAGATCTTCAAATCCGACCGTGCTCTTGCTCTTGAGGAAGAGAAAATCTGATAAGAAATGCCGTGCTCTGCTCTTGCTTGAAGAAGATAAAATCTTCATAAAGAAATTCCGGCCATGCTCTCTGCTTCTAGTTCAAATGCGAGAAAGAAGAAGTATAGAGAATGAAGCTATCCTTTAAATTGTTTCGACAGCATTTACCAGGTGTTATTTCTTCATAAAACGCTATCCTCAAGAATCAAAACCATGTCCAATCACAATGCTTCTCAAGTGTCTAACCAATGCTCCGTGACAACCTATTACTCATATTTGGATTGATAATCAATTTATACGCTTTCTGCCTGAGTATCACTGAGCAAAATAGACGTCACAAAGATTCAAACACGAGTCTTCACCAAAACACAATAGTGCTTTATCCATTGACCTACTATGACTTCTTAGCATAAATACTGCAAAGAAATCCTAAGTACCAACATTCTGAGAGGTTCTATTTGCCTTTAAATTTCGTAGGATATTTGGTTCAGGTCTATTTTGAAGTTTGTACACTAGACTCAAAATAAAATATGGGGAATTCTAAAATTACAATTTTGGCTCATCAAAACTATATTACAATTATTCCTAACAAGTGCTTTCGGGTTTCCGGTCAAATCTCCTCTTCTTTGGTGATTTTGTGATCTCACCTCCCACACTGATGGATTCCTCTCTTTCTTGCGACCTTATCTGTAAAATTTCATCGCATTCATCCACCGTCGCCGTCATCACGCGCCGGCGCATGAGGCTACCTTCGGCGAGATTTTCTAGATTGTTGTTTTGCCATTCTTTCGATTTTTGGGTGAAATTGAAGGATTTTTTTGGGGGGGTGGGGGTGGGGGTGGGGGGGGGGGGAGTTGTTGCCAAACTTCTCCCCGTGGTGTTTGTGTTTTGGTATAACCATGTTTGTTTCTTTATCTGCGGTATGCCTTATCCCATAGGTGTTTAGTTTCAGCACTACTCTAAAGGCCTTTGATTATTTCCCATGTTTCAAGTAAGGGGGAGTATGACAATCTACAAACGGTGTTCTATTTTACTTATTTTACTTTGTTTTCTTAGTTATCTTCATCTCGTTGCTTTGGGTTTATCTTCATTACTATGGGCTACTGCATCATTTGTTATTCTTTGCTCCCATTCGCCTCTACTGCTCTCAATGAAGGCTTTGTTGGCAAATCCTAGAGTGTTTATGTTGCTGTGGTGGTGTTCGTGTTAATCTTCACCCTTGGTGCCTTCATTCCCAAGAGTTGTTCGTGACAAGCTTCGCCCCTGGTGCCTTCCTTCCCAAGGGTTGTGTATATCATTGCCCTTCCGAAGCCATCCAGCATTGTTATTTCCTATCCTTGGTGCGTTCATCTTCATTCCTGATGATCGTGTTCAACTTCGTACTTGGTGTGATCATTCCCAAGTTCTTGTTCAACTCCATCTTTCACTACACCAAATAAGGCATTTAGCGATGATTTTTATGATGTTTAGCGGCGGTTACAAACCGTCACCATTGTGTTTAGCGACGATTATTCAACCGTGACTAAATAGTGTATCGCGAAGCATTTAGCAGCGATTTTCTACAACCCCGAAAATTAATGAAAAACTTATTTTGCAACGATTTATTTCACAGCGCTTTTGGCATCATTAAAATAAGGTACTTTCTTTTTCTTTTAGCAGTGATTTTGTAACTGTCCCTAAATAAATCTATTTATTTATTTATTTAAATTTTAGTGGTTGTTATTAAGTGTCACTAAATTTGTTTCTTTATTTATTTTTAAAAGTTTTAGTGATGGTTATTAAGTATCGCTAAATATTTGTCTTTATTTATTTTTTAAAATATTTGAGGCAATTATTCAAGTGTCGCTAAATATATATTTTTTTCATAATTAAATATCGCTAAATGTTTTATAATTACATTATTATATTTTTATAATTATCATTTAATTATATTCCTTCAAAAATATTTATATTCGAATTCGTATTGCAATCACAAATAAACTCTATGTACACATTTAATTGGAAAGAAAATCAATTGTAACATTCAATAGTATTCAATAATATTTGAGCAACAACAACAACTACATATTTAATTACACAAGTATTTTTGACAAAATCAACAAGTCCATCAACAGCAAGCAATTCCTCTCATCTTAACCTTCAACAGCAATAACAAGTGATCAAAAAAATACTAAACACTAAACACAAACATTTGACAAACTCCATCAACAACAACAACAAGTGATCCTTCACAAACTCCTGGAGGATAACACCAATATTAAAAACAGAACCATGGATTCAAAAAAAAAAAAAAAAAAAAAAAAAAAAAAACTAAGACAGGAAGAACTTAGATAAATGTAACTACCTCATCTGATTGGGAGTTATCTCAGTGTCTGAATTACATTTGAATGTTCCTTGGTTCAAGTACGATTCACATTCATCATAACTTCTTGGCTATCAGAATTTGAATAGTTAAATGTTCCTCATCTAATTGGGAATATTCAAAAATACTAAGACAAGGGCAGTTAGATTAGGAGCTATAGTATTCATCCTGCTCTTCAAATAATCATAAACTGAGCTCTGTATTCTGAAAATGACAGAACTTGATTGCATAGGTCTTTAATATTCATTAGATCAAGATCGCTAACTTCAGTTCCCATGGAAATCATGGCCGCTTCCTTCAGTTCTGCCTCAACCTCCTTAGGGAGAATCTAAAGTTTCCAAAAAAAAAAAAAAAAAAAAGACAAAGATCTTCCAACACCTAATAAAAATAATACTCCGTAATCAATAGAATCATCATCTGAAATCAAAAGAAACTAATCCAATCTAAAGTTGTAAAAATGTGGTTTTTTTCCTCATGCAAATAACCAACTAATCAATGAAAGGTTCAGGCATTAAGTCCTACAAATAGTGAGAACTGAATTGATCAAGTACCTATAGTAACAACAATGAATCACAACACTGATGGGCGTTTCCCAGACATTAATTGTCAATAATAAAATAATAAACGGAATGAAAAAATACCTTAGAGAAGTCCAGCTTTGCAGCTTTTGTGCAGTCACCCATCAACTTCACAGTTTTGGCATAAAGGATATTGTCATGTACTATCTTTGCAAGCTCAAGAAAATGCCAACGATACCATTCTTGTACCCTAATTGCATGTGTTTAGCTCTTTATCAAGATCGTCCAATAGACTAATTGCTTGGACTATAATTGTATCGACCTAAAAAAATAATAAAAATAGATGGCATAACAACTAATCAAACTGAAAAGAATAAAGGCAGTATCTTAGATCTAAGTCATCTGCTGAAAACAAATGGCAATTTACCTTATCAGGGCTAAATTTTAGCTTGTATCTTGAAAGGCTGTGAGATAAACCCAAACTAATTGGAGCCAAATCTTGAACAGCCAAACCAGATATGAGCTCAGTCAATTGATTTCTCAATCCTCTTATCAATTCCATGACCGTATTGTTGTGCACACAATCAATTTGCTGCAGGCAAATTGTAGTTTAAGATCACAGAATATAAGAATATATAGTAAGGAATTAAATGAAAAGAAATGAGATCTTAGCCCTCATAAAAAACAAATGAAAAACAAATTTCAGTTTGAGTTCAGTTCAAGGGTAGTGATCTCAAAGAATAAAACAGAAATGAACAAAAAATAAGAAGAAAAAGAGCAAAGCTCTAGGAGAGCAAGCATGTTAACCCGTACAATTTAATCATTATATGCTCTTTCAATGTAAAAAATTTCCACTATCAACAACCGTGGTTATTTCATCATTTAGTTCTTCTTTTGTTAACTGCAAATTTTCAATCTCATTTAAAACCACAGGATTTTGATTTTCACTTGAGACTGAAGTACAATCATATATGTTAGTGTCAACATTTTCACCCATGTCAAAAAAGTCTCTTGGTTTGAGTGATTGGCAGCCAGTATGCAATACATTTCGATCACATTCCCTGAAATAGATACCAAAGGATTTTGCTTGTATTCAAATTCTATAATATAAACATCATTCTTCAGCATCCAATACTATGAAATTGCTTTTGGATTCAACACTCAGATGTCATCAACTTCTCAAAATTTGAAAATCTTGAAAGAATAACAATTCAAAACATGTGATCAAAATATTTGCTTCAAGTGAAGATTGCTATTGCTAAATAAGACTTAAAACTTGTCTCTGGATAAGAATGTATGACAAATTAAGTAAATGTTTAAATGAAACACACAATTGGCAGCCAGTATCATATAGGTGCTTTTACAGGATCACATTCACTATTTGCTGTAAAGTAAAGAATTAATTTGAATATTTCAAAGTAGTTATTACCAGCTGATTTATATTCATTAACTTATTGCGCCAAGAAGCAAATCAGCATTGGTGATTTGGTGTGTCAATCAAAGTTGTAAAACAGCAATGAGCTAACAAAATTGCCAAAAATATTTGTCTTAGTAGTAGAAGGATTTAAAATTAAATCAAGTTGCACATCAAAATTTTGAAAACACTAGAGAATGGTCTTACCTTGTCAACTTTGATCCCAGTCACTATTTTCCCATCCCGCAAGCAGTCAACAAACTTCTTACCATCACTAGTTGACTGGTACAGTGTCTCTTCTTACCTTCATCATCATCTCTGCTTAGCTTTGTGCCTCTGATCTTAACTTTTCATCGCCTCCCAATCTTTGTAGTTGTCTGTATGTGTTTAAGAATTAGATGTTAAGGAGAAACCAAATGCAAATGCCTGATGAAAGATTAAGATTAAAAGCATATAAACAATACTGAAATACCCAAAAAAAAAAATGAAAATAGCTAACTAAGCATGATTTTTCTTTAAGGAAAAAAAATGACAAAACAAAATAAACAGCTGTTTGCAAATGCAACATACCTGCCCTTATTCATTCATTGATATCATTCTCTACCTTCCTCCTCATCATATCCTTCCTTTGAGATGTTTACTTTTATCAATACTGGAAACAATAAATTAAGTTATTAAAAAAAAGTAGGTGAACACGCATTTATATAGGTAAGCAAATATGAGATACAGAAAATTGAGAGAAAGCATGCACATAATTATTGATTGCAAAGAATTTAAATAGCATGAAATGGGAAACAGTCAGAGATATAATATAAATAGAAAGAGACCGGAAAATATTTAGAACGAACAAGGAGGGCTTCATTTCCATAGCTTCGCTGCTCGTCTTGAATACGCTTTGCAGAAATCAAAAGGGAATCCCGGCAGTTATTTAATTGAATCAATTCAAGTGAGGTAATATCGGCAAACGCAATAGGGATCTCTTGCAAGTGACGGCAATCATGTAACTCTAAGTGTTGAAGCACAGGGAAATGATCACCCACAACATTCCAATCTTGGAAACATATGCTTTCAATTACCAACCTTTTCAATTGACGGAACCCTCCCTCTGATGTCTCCCACCTTTTGCCTTGGCAAGCATCTATCAATTTTAGAATTTCTAGATTCGGCAACATACCAATAAGCCTCATATCACTCCATGGCAACCTAGTCTCAAACAATTTGAGCTTCTTAAGATTTGGTAGAAAACTAGTTGCCCATGGGATGCCACTACTAGAAAGTTCGAGATGCCACATTTTGATGCTTAGTTTCTCCAGCTGCCCCAAGTGCACAAAATTATAGAAACCATCTGAAATTTCATTTTCAAAATCCTCTAGACCTATAATTCCCAATTTTTTTAAATTTGGAATCCTTGTAAAAAGATCCTCTGTACAACACTCCGAATACAACCAAGATATAGTCTCTATGTTTCTATGAACAACCTCTGAAGCCTCTAATGTAAAAGGATTTATGTCCACATAAAATTCCTTAACAATGGCATTTTCCAAATTCGAGATGCCTCACAGGAATCCAATATAACACCACATCCACGGACAATAAAACTTTGCATATTCCAATGCTCAAAGAGCTTTAGTTTAAGAGTGCCTACTTTTTCACTTAGGGACAAAGCTAAGTATCTCAAGTGAACAAGATTTGCCATATATAGCATCTTATCTTCAAAGTTCCAGAATCCAAGCTTCATGTCTACTACTCTTAATAGTTTGAAGTGACAAAGCACCTTAATGCTGAAATCAATATGATCAACAGAGTGTAAGGAATGGAATTTGTCAAAGCACTTAGATCCAACTGGAATATAGTAACATCCAGGTTTAATACTTATCCAAGGACAAGCTTTTGAAAACAAGTGATGTGATTTCCTCTTGTAAAATGGAAGTTTTACTAGTCCAGCAACAGCACCATGATAATCATTTCCAATGACATTCAAGAGATTTTCACATCGAGCTTCTCTTAAGCACAAGTCTCGCAAAAGATCATGCATCCTAATTGTCTTGATTTTGCCATTATAACTCTGTTTACCAACTAGAACAAGACTTCTATCAACAAGATCTTGCAAGCATTCCGTGGCCACTTCCTCCAGATTCTTATTGTTCACTGCCTCGAGAAATCCCTCTGCTGCCCACAACTTAACTAACTTCTTTACCGGGATTTCATAATCTTCTGGAAAAACCCCAAAATATAGAAAACAAGCTTTAGAGGGGTGTGGTAATTGGTTGTAACTCAAAGATAGTACACTTGAACATGCTTCAATAGAATCACCAATTACACTTTCTGCAACATTCTTCCACTTTTGGCTTAAAGCAAGCGCCTAGGGCGTGGTATGGTTGCATTGATTCATATTTTGTTGAAAGTGGTTTTATGAGATGTCCTCATGAACACACTTTGTATGTCAAATGCACGGATTCTGGTGATATTGTTCTAATCTGTCTGTATGTTGATGATCTGGTTTTTACTGGAAATAACTTGAAGTTAATCTCAGAATTCAGGGAGGCACTCATTAAGAGGTTTGAAATGACCGATATGGGTCTTATGTCTTACTTTCTTGGCCTTGAGGTTGTTCAGATGGATGGTGGAATCTTTATTTCACAAAAGAAGTATGCTGCTGATATTTTGAAAAAGTTCAAAATGGAAAACTCCAAACCAGCTTCAACTCCGGTAGCTGAAAAGTTAAAGGTGTCCAAAGATGAGTGTGGTAAGAATGTGAATGTTACGTCTTATAAAAGCTTAATTGGAAGTCTGAGGTATCTGGTGGCAACAAGGCCAGATATTTCTTTTGGAGTTGGGATACTTAGCAGATTCATGGAGGAGCCAAAAGAATCACATTGGGCTGCAGCAAAGCGAATTCTGAGATATGTCAAAGGTACGAGTAATGATGGAATTTTTTACTCTACTAATGAAGCTGTGGAACTTGTTGGGTACACAGACAGTGATTGGGCTGGAGATATTGAGACCAGAAAAAGCACATCAGGATATGCTTTCTATCTTGGTTCAGCCATATTTTCTTGGTCTTCAAAGAAGCAGCAGATTGTAGCACTTTCAACCGCAGAAGCAGAATATATTGCAGCAGCAAACTGTGCTACTCAAGCAGTTTGGTTGAGGAGAATTTTGGAGTTCTTACAACACAAGCAGGAAGCACCAACAACTATTTTTTGTGACAACAAGTCAGCAATTTCGTTGTCCAAGAATCCTGTCTTTCATGGTCGCAGTAAACACATTGATATCAAGTATCACAAAATCAGAGAACTGGTTGCTGAAAAACAAATCAACATTGAGTATTGTTCGAGTGAATGTCAAGTTGCAGATATTTTTACGAAGCCGTTGAAGACAGAGACATTTCTTAAATTGAAGAAGGATATTGGGATGACCAATATATTCAACTTGGTTTAAAGGAGGCAATGTTATAATAATAATAATAATAATAATAATAATAATAATAATAATAATAATAATAATAATATTATTATTATTATTATTATTATTAGTAATATTAAACCAAGTAGTTAGTTAATTGGTTAAAAATAATGGGAGTAATTATAGGTGCAGTACATGGCCATGATGTTAGCTTTACATGGAGCATTAACTCCTTTATTTTAGCATTTGAATTATCTTATCTAGTATAAATAGATTTGTTATTCAAGCATTTCTAATCATCAATAAAATTATCTATTCCTCTCTCTCTCTTCTCAATATATATAAATATAATATATAGATATATTATATTTAATATATATTATAGATATATTATATTATATTTAATATATATTATATTAAATATATTATATTTAATATATCTAACAAAAATCGATAGTATAAATAAATACTAATTTTTGTTTAAAATTCTCTAATTCTTCTTAATTCTCTTTTGGGTAGTATTGTCATTGTCTTCATCTTCAGTTCATGTCCTATTTTTATATTTTTTTCTTTTTTCTTTTATTAGTAGTGTGTCATGTGCAATTGGGTTACTGGTGGTAGCATAGAGGGATTCATTGTGCAATGAGATTATGGTGTAAGAAGCTTTAGATTTGCATTGTTGTGTATATGATGATTAGAATCTTAGTTGTACTATTAACTCTTTATCTTACAAATACCTGCTGGAAAAAATAGCTTAAAATGACATAAAATGGCATGTTAAGTTGCTATTTTGTGGTACAATTATCAGTGGGGTCCACTTCCGATTTGGGTCGGGTCAAAGTGGATTCGGATTCTTCGTAGTGAGACGAAGAGATTGATATATTGTACGTTCAAAACGGATAATGGGTGGCCTTGCGGGCTAAGTTATGCCAAACGACTGTAGTCTCGGCCATGGTCAGGCCGAAACAGTTGTCTCGGCCTTGCGGGCCGAGACAGTAAAAGGGCCGGCCGAAACTTCCAAGTGGCCTGGTGGTCGAAACTGGAAGTTTCGACCTACACGAACCTGTGCAGTTTTGTGACCGTTGGGTGTTCAAATCTACTGTTGCGGAATTAATTTTTGAAGTTAATTCCAATTTTTAATTTTCGAATTGAAACCCAAGTTTAAGGCTGCTGTTACAGGAAAGTGGAGGGGTGCCCTTAAGTGCCTAATAAAAGCTATTTAAATCCTTCACCCCTATATAAGGAGGAGTTGGGCAGTAGAGTTTTACACACAGAATTACACAACACGAAAGTATAATTTTCCAGCTTCAAAATCTCTGCTTCTACTCCTTCTTAGCCATACTGTGTTCATAGCTTGTCTTGCTCGCCAGATTCCTTGTTTGAGTGCTCAAACATTGAATCACTAGCAAATTTTATCCTGGGAAGCCTAGGCCACAACACTCCTAGCATCTTTGGGAGGTGGCAAATAAGGTTTTAAGGAAAGAGTGCTCAGTTGACTCTTGCAAAAACCCAACACCAAACACTAGCCAAATCTCTTCATCTTTTCTTCCCATCTTTCCAGAAAATAATAGTCATATTTTTATTTGATTATTATTTGTTTTCTACCAACGGTTCCTACAATACCTATTGATATTTGGTAGTGGTAGTTTTCTCCTACATGTTTCATGTGTTGTGATATATGTGTCGTAGGTTGTCATGTGAAAGTATTTAACAAAATATTAAAATTTATTATATTTGTATAAAATACTTGGTAAATAAATATATATAACATATTTTGTATTATAACTTTGATATTTAATTACAAGATAATGCAAAAAGAAGACAATGGACAATGTAGTGAATATAATAAATTTGAAGGTAATGAATCTTTGAATTGTAGAAAATAAAAATATTATAACTAATGAAATTATATCTCTTTTTAAATTTTTTATAATGAATAATTTTTTTTTTTAAATAAAGGCATTATAGACATCAAATTCTAAACTAATTAAATGCGTATGCATTATTTTTTGTTGTAACTACTAATTTATTTAATTTAATAAGAATAATAAAGTGGCGTACATACTTTTCATCAACAATAATGAAATCATTGATTTTTTTAAATTTACCTTCATTGTTTTAAGAGTTTGTCAATGACAATTTTTACAATTCTTATCAATAGAGGATGATAATAAATAATAAATAATTCAAAATATATAGTTACAATATATATTGTTATAATAATATAGTAAAAATTAACTTACAAATTTCTTTAGAAGTTTTCATGCATGGATAAAATTCTGACGTGTAAATTGTTCAATTGGAGCCAGTGAGATGTCAGCATTGTCAATTCTTTGGAAAATGGTCCTACCGTTTTAGAGTCCAGGTCTAATTGTATTTATGACAAACAAGTTTGTAGTTAGGTCGCGCAGGTCTAAGAATGATGTAAGAACAATTTTGTCCAATAAAAAAATAATAGTATAATATTTGTAAAGTAATGTACAATTGTACCATTATAAAAATACATTAAAAAATATTAATATCATAATAACCTAAATCATACCAATAATGCAAAAGTATAATTAAAATATTAAGTTTTGTTCTAATCTAAATAATCAAAAGAAGATTAATTAAATGGGAAAAAAAAAAAAAACTTAACCTAAATTTGTTTTATTTTTTTATTTTTTTTTAATAAATGCATAAAAATCAAATGATTTTTAAGGTTCTTGGATTTATAATCTTTAATGCTTAACTTTGAATGTTATGTATTTAGTCGGACTAATTATTTGACTAAAGTTTATGTTAAATTTTATATTATATTCGTAGTATATGTTTAACAATTATGCCAACCTTAATTGGATGAGGTTCGAACCTAAGGTATTTCTTATAGAAATTAATGAGTAAGTTAAAAATAATAAATAGTTAACGGAATAGTCTGTTAGTTTATACTAACAAAATTTAGGTTATTTAAGAGAAAAAAATAATATAATAGAAGATAAATAAGAAAAATCATTAAAAAAAATAATATCAACCATTCATTTTAAAAAAACAATAGCACCCACTATATATATATATATATATATATATATATATATATATATATATATTACAACAAATTCATTCCGTGCATTGCACGAGTGAAAATACTAGTAAGTAATAAACAAAATACCCAGTTCTGTCTTGGTAACTTGTTTAAGAATAAATGGATCATCCAATTAAGGTGTTTGCAAAGAAGACATTGCTCTTTCATCCTTGAGCTCCCCACTTAGCTTCTTACAAAGTCTATCTCAGATGGGCAACGTAGCATATCCTCCTCAAAGCTTCAAATTAAAGCGCTTTACTTGCATAGTAACAGGTAGCTTTCCCTTCATCTGCAAAAGAGACTCACTCTGGCATGGATTGCATGCCTTCATGTATGAGAGGACAAGAAACTCGATCTCATACTCAGATCCAAGAGTCTGATTGCAAATGCAGCATACCTGCCCTTATTCATTCTCTACCTTCCTTCTCATCACATCCTTCCTTTGAGATGTTTACTTTTATCAATACTGGAAATAATAAATTAAGTTATTAAAAAAAAAAAAAAGTAGGTGAACGCCCATTTATATAGGTAAGGAAATATGAGATAAAGAAAATTGAGAGAAACCATGCACATAATTATTGATTGCAAAGGAATTGCAAAGAGTTTAGATAACATGAAATGTGAAACAGTCAGAGATATAATATAATTGAGGCAGGGATAGAAAGAGACCCAAATATATTTAGAACGAACAAGGAGGGCTTCATTTCCATAGCTTTGCTGCTCATCTTGAATACGCTTTGCAGAAGTCAAAAGGGAATCCCGGCAGTTATTTAATTGAATCAATTCAAGTGAGGTAATATCGGCAAACGTAATAGGGATCTCTTCCAAGTGACGGCAATCATGTAACTCTAAGTGTTGAAGCACAGGGAAATGATCACCCACAACATTCCAATCTTGGAAACATATGCTTTCAATTACCAACCTTTTCAATTGACGGAACCCTCCCTCAGATGTCTCCCACTTTTTGCCTTGGCAAGCATCTATCAATTTTAGAATTTCTAAATTCGGCAACATACCAATAAGCCTCATATCACTCCATGGCAACCTAGTCTCAAACAATTTGAGCTTCTTAAGATTTGGTAGAAAACTAGTTGCCCATGGGATGCCACTACTAGAAAGTTCGAGATGCCACATTTTGATGCTTAGTTTCTCCAGCTGCCCCAAGTGCACAAAATTATAGAAACCATCTGAAATTTCATTTTCAAAATCCTCTAGACCTTTAATTCCCAATTTTTTAAAATTTGGAATCCTTCTAAAAAGATCCTCTGTACAACACTCCGGATGCAACCAAGATATAGTCTCTATGTTTCTATGAACAACCTCTGAAGCCTCTAATGTAAAAGGATTTATGTCCACATAAAAATTCCTTAACAATGGCATTTTCCAAATTCGAGATGCCTCACGGGAATCCAATATAACACCACATCCACGGACAATAAAACTTTGCATATTCCAATGCTCAAAGAACTTTAGTTTAAGAGGGCCTACTTTTTCACTTAGGGACAAAGCTAAGTATCTCAAGTGAACAAGATTTGCCATATATAGCATCTTATCTCCAATGTTCCAGATTCCAAGCTTCATGTCTACTACTCTTAATAGTTTGAAGTGACAAAGCACCTTAATCCTGAAATCAATATGATCAACAGAGTGTAAGGAATGGAATTTGTCAAAGCACTTAGATCCAACTGGAATATAGTAACATCTAGGATTAATACTTATCCAAGGACAAGCTTTTGAAAACAAGTGATGTGATTTCCTCTTGTAAAATGGAAGTTTTACTAGTCCAACATCAGCACCATGATAATCATTTCCAATGACATTCAAGAGATTTTCACATCGAGCTTCTCTTAAGCACAAGTCTCGCAAAAGATCATGCATCCTAATTGTCTTGATTTTGCCATTATAACTCTGTTTACCAACTAGAACAAGACTTCTATCAACAAGATCTTGCAAGCATTCCGTGGCCACTTCCTCCAGATTCTTATTGTTCACTGCCTCGAGAAATCCCTCTGCTGCCCACAACTTAACTAACTTCTTTACCGGGATTTCATAATCTTCTGGAAAAACCCCAAAATATAGAAAACAAGCTTTAGAGGGGTGTGGTAATTGGTTGTAACTCAAAGATAGTACACTTGAACATGCTTCAATAGAATCACCAATTACACTTTCTGCAACATTCTTCCACTTTTCCACCTTCTCCTCTGTCTTGGAGAGAAGACTAGCTACTAAAGTAATAGCTAGAGGTAATCCTTTACATTTCTTCACTATGTCTTTACCAATTTGCTCAAACACCGAAAGAAATTCTGTTTTACCAAACACATTGCAGTAGAGATTCCAACTTTCATTGGCATCTAAGAAAGACAGGTTAATGATAGAGTTACCTGAAGTAGCAGCATATTCAGCCACCTCTCTCAGCCGAGAAGTCAATAGTATACGGCTTCTATTATTATCATCTGGAAAGCACCTTTGCACACTATCCCAAGCTTCTATGCTCCATATATCATCTATCACTATCAAGTATCTCTGACCCTTCAAGCGTTTACGCAGGCTTTCTGCTAATTGGGCTTGGTCATTGCTGCTTTGTTCATCACTTGATGCACTAACACAACCAATAAGGCATCTGAGCATTTGCACCACGGTATACTCTTGGGATACAGTAACCCATGCTTGCTTGTAAAAATAAGATGTAATTGATGGATCCTTGTAGACTTCCCCAGCTAAAGTGGTCTTGCCTATTCCTCCCATGCCAACGATTGATACAACTTGGAGCTGTTCAGCTGATTGTCGCCTGAGCTTATCCAATACCGTCTTGAGTTCCTTGTCGCATCCAACCATTCTACTGTCAAACTTTGAAGCGATTTTGGAAAATTTACTCACATGAATATTATTCTGGCGTTCTGGATCAGCAAGCGGCGATGATGTTGAAGCAAGGAGTAGTCCACTTCGTCGCATCATTTCACCTTGTGATGGACCCTTTGCACTAATTTTAATCAACTCCTTGAGGTAATCAGTCTGTTTTACTGCTTGATTGAAGATTCCACGAAGCCTGAGAAGGGAAGCCTTTATACGAATACGCTTCGTCCAACCCTTTGCTAGATATATGCCACTCAACTCCATCTCGATCCTTTCTTCAGCTTTGAATGCTACATCTCTCATCTCTGCCTCTAAACGTTTCATCGCCGAATTATCATAGGCGATCTCAGATTTCTCAAGAACTTCTTGGAGGAAACCAAGATTTTCATGGAGAGATTCAACTATCTCTTGGTTGTCTTGAACAGGGAAGCTTGGTTGTGATTGCAAGAAGTGTAGATGGAGTGTTCCTTTAAGCGAAGTTACAGCAGCATAAGCCATTTGCGATAATCTGATCAGAGCAGAGCAAAGAAGAAATGAAATATGTGATGCAAATGAAATATGTATGTATATATATATAAATATATATATATATATATATATATATATATATATATATATATATATACTAATAAGAGCCAAGAGAGTTAGACCTATAATGGGTAGAAAAAATGGCGGTCAAAATTTTTAATCAAATGAATGGCTCAGATTGATCATATTTTAATTTTTCTTTAAGATTTTCTAATTTATTCTTAATAAATATGATTATCCGTTAACTTTTCCGTTAAATATTATCTTTTTCGTTAATTTCGGTTAGTTCACCGTTAACTTATTCATTGATTTCAGTAAGAAAGATCTTAGGTTCGAACCCCATCTCAATCAAAGTTGGCATAATTAGTACTTTATTTTACTCTTATTAAATTACTAGTTTTTGTACGCGCTTTGCGCGAATGGGATAATGCCCAATAATTATCTTTAAATAATTATTTCAAAGTATATGAATGCAATAATATATAAGAGATGTTCATGCATAGGTAAATAAATGTTGAATTTGTTTATTTAAATCGGTAATTTAAAGTATATACAAGATAATATATGAGAGATTGATTATAATTGTCACTAAAATAAATGTTTGCAACTTTGTAATAACGTTAGTCTAAATACTTAGTCTTAAAGCGATAGTCTAAATAAATACTACTTTTGATTTAAATTTTTTTTTTTTTTTTTTTTGAAAGCTGATTTAAATTTTTCTAATTCTTCTTAATTCTCTTTTGGTTAGCATTGTTATTGTTTTCATCTTCAATAGTGTGTCATGTGCAATTAGGTTACTGGTAGCAGCATAGAGGGATTCATCATACAATGAGATTATAGCGTAGAAAGTTTTAGATTTGCCTTGCTGTGTATATGACTGAGATTTTAGTTGTAATATTAACTCTTTAGCGTACAAACACCTATATTGGTATTTAGTAGTGGTAGTTTTTTCCCTACTTGTTTCATGTGTTGTGAGATGTGTGCCGTAGGTTATCATGTGAAAGTATGAACAAAATATTAATATTTATTATATTTGTATAAAATACTTAGTAAATAAATAAATAAATAAATAAATAAATAAATAAATAAATATATATATATATATATATATATATATATATATATATATATATATATATATATATATATATATATATATATATATATATATATATATATATATATATATAACATGTTTTGTATTATAACATTGATATTTAATTACAAGATAATGGAAAAAAGAAGACAATGAACAATGTAGTGAATATAATAAATTAATAAATTTGAAGGTAAGGAATCTTTGAATTGTAAAAAATAAAGATAATATAACTAATGAAATTATATTTCTTTAAAATTGTTTATAATGAATAATTTTTTTTAAATAAAGCATTATAGACATCTAATTCTAAATTAATTAAATGTATATGTATTATTTTTTATTGTAGCTACTAATTTATTTAATTAATAAGAGTAATAAAGTGTGGTACATACTTTTTTTCAAGAATAATGAAATCAATGATTCTTTTTAATTTCCATTCCTTGTTGAGACAAATTGTTTTGAGAGTTTGTCCATGACAATTGCTACAATTGCTGTCAATAGAGAATGATAATAAATAATTCAAAATATATGGTTACAATAGATATTAATATAATGATATAGTAAAAATTAACTTACAAATTTCTTTTGAAGTTTTCATGCATTGATAAAATTTTGATGTGTAAACTTGCTCACTTGGAGCTCGTAGGATGTTAACATTGTCAATTATTTGAAAAATGATCCTACCGTTTTAGAGTTCATGTATAATTGTATTTATGATCAACAACTTTGTAGTTAGGCCGCGTAGGTTTGACAATGATGTAAGAACAATTTTGTCTGATAAAAAAAATAATAGTAGAATATTTGTAAAAAGTAATGTACAATTGTACCATTATAAAAAAAAGTACAAAAAATATTAATACCATAATGGCCTAAATCATTCCAATAATGCAAAAGCATAATTGAAATATTAAGTTTTGTTCTAAATAATCAGAAGAAGATTAATTAAACCAAAAAAAAAAAAACACATAACCTAATTTTTTTTTTAAATAAAAAATTCAAGAAAATCAAATGATTTTAAAGTAGTTCCTGATTTATAATCTCTGATGTTCAACTTTGAATGCTATGTATTTAGTCGAGCTAATTATTTGACCAAAGTTTATGTTAAATTTTATATATATATATATATATATATATATATATATATATATATATATATATATATATATACATTTTAATATATTCATAATATATGTTTAACAATTATGCCAACTATACTTGGGATGAGGTTCAAACCTAAGACCTTATATAAATTAAGAGTATGTTAAGAATAATAAATAGTTAACGGAATATTCCGTTACTAAAGTTTAAACTAACGGAATTTAGGGTTATTTAAGGGAAGAAAATAATATAATAGAGGGTAAATAAGGAAAATCATTAAAAGATACTAAAATCAAAATAATATGAACCATTCATTTTAAGAAACAATTAGTACCGACATTTTTTTTGTTCCAGTTAAGGGCCTAACATTATTCACTCTTATTAGATTTGTAGAAATAATAATTTAGTAGCTACAACAAAAAATTATTATTATTATTATTATTTAAAAAAAATAAAAAATATAATTAAGCTAACCATATTAACTACTTGGGGGATTCATTGACAAAAAGAGCATTCAAATCATACAACAAATTGAAGTGAAAAATTATCTCGCAATGTCCTTGTTCGGAAATAAACAATTAGCTCTTCAATATAGTTTATATTTAATATTTTATGCCCTAATTTTTATTTGCTCTCCCTTATGTCCCGTATTTGGTTTCAACCATACATATACAATTATTTTATTAACAATTATAATCAATCTTGACTATATTATCCTGCAGAAACTTAGAATTGACTATCTAAATACGCAAATTTAATATTCAATTATCTATGCATGAATAATTTCAATATAATTTTGGCTTGATATACTTTAAATACTTATTTAAAAAAAAAACATTAAGCATTATCTCAATTGCGCCTAAAAAACTATTACATTTATAAATATTCAACACATTGTCAGGTAGATATTAAAAAAAAATTAAAAAAGAAATGTTTAAATTTTTCCACCGAGGAATCCCCAAATTGAAGCTTCTTGCTGTTCATATTAATGAAATCCCCAAATTGAAGTTTGTAGCTTTTCATCATATAAATAAGAACAGGAAGAAGAAGAAGAAGAAGAATACCTAAACCAGCATTAAGAAATCCAGTCTCTCTTCACCCTATCGATCACCACAATTGAAGCAAATAGCTAAGCTTATCGATCTCCACATGGCGGTAATTGAGTCCTTAGCTTGAAGAAACCAGATGGCGGCTGAGGATGATGGTGGGGCCACTACTTCTTCTTCTTCTTCTTCCTTGCTTGTTGCTGCTAAGGACTTTGTATTGTATGGCTGTGAATTTTGTTGTTCGACGCCAAACAGATCTGTTGGAACATGGCGCTCATTTCATATGATCGAGTTGAGAATTCAGGTAGGTGCAATTTAATAAGAAGAGGGATCAAATTTTCTATGGAAGAAGTGAGGCTAAAATACCTCATTATTATATTATGCCCATCATGTGCAGAGCTGAAATTGATTAATTTAATACTTAATTTTGTTGGGGCAATTTCTTTCCGCCAGCTGCGCGTAGTGGGAATAATAATGGTTGGGTTGGATTTCCCTCTTATGTGGTAAATAGTTTAATTTGGACTAAGTATATTTTTGTATTTACTATAACAGATATTTGTTGAATTTTTAAAAGTTGCTTGGCGGTGGAACTGTTCGACAGAAGTCAAGAAGAGGAAGTTTCTTTTTCTTTATTTCACACTCCTTTTGCATAGGTGTGAAAATTTGAAAAAATGGATTTCTTTATTCCATCCCCATTTCTGCGGTTAGCATGAAATGAGGTAAAATTAATTGCCTTTGGTTGATATATACATACTCTACTACTTTCATTGTGCAGAGGTAGAAGATAGTAGAAAATAGAGAGAGAAACATTTTCTCAAAAGTCTTCCTTCATTTGGGAGTGAAGGGGAAAGGAAATCATTTCATTTGTTTCATCCTCCATTTTGACGCAGTTCGTGGCGTTGGTTTGCCGAAACTCTTGGGTACTAATCAAATATTTGTAGAGGTCAATCAACTCGTTTGTTCCTGACATCGTTTGGTAATCTCGTACTATTTATATTCATTTTATCATATTTGTGGTGGTTGAATATTTGGAGTACGAGATATTATTCTTTCTAGCCTGTGAACATAATAGAATGTATTTGGCCTAGTATTGTTGTATTTGATGATTTTATGATATATGACTCGTGTGATAGTCTGAAACTTTGTACCCGAAATTTGTTATAGTGAAAACTTTATCCCGTGATTTTTCCTCGATTTGGGGTTTTTCACGTAAATCATGTGTCTCTTGTGTTTGTTATTTATTTAGACTATTTTGTACTATTTCGTATTTGTGCTCTTATCGATTCTGTGATTTTATTTGTCACAGGCAAAGGGATTTTTCCCAACAATAATTAATATAATTCAATTTCCATTTCTCAGCTCCTCATGTGATTAAGGCAGCGCAAGTGGAATACGTACTTAAACTCCTACTAATTAATCCATTTTAGATGGAAAAATCAGCTGAGATGAAGAAATAACAGCAACTTCATATCAGAAGCAGAAACCATAATAATTTAAGATGCAACACACTACGTATTGAGTCAAATTCATGTACATCAATTAGGGGGAAAATTATTGTCCATACAGTGTTGTTTAGACCATAACAAAAAATACATTTTTAATATACTAAACGTACATTATTTTACAATATATAAAACATGGTCCATACTGCATGTATGGACCATGGTCCACACAATAATGATTGAACTAGGGATGGAATAGACCACGCCCTTTGTAGGGAATTATGACCTGACCTATTTGGGGCCTGACTTGTTTAGTAAAAAAGTCAAACTTAGGTCAATTTTAAAGCCTATTTAGTTAAATAGGCCCAGACCTATATGTAAAGGTTTGACCTACGAGCCTGCAGTCCGCTTGTGTATGTATATATATATATATATATATATATATATATATATATATATATATATATATATATATATATATATGGGTGCGAATCCAGTGAGACCCTATAAGGCTATAATGCATGAGATCATGAGATCTCATCACACCCATTAATTCATTGTTAATAGATGGTTAAGATTGAAAGAGAAATGTAAATTAATTAAGAATATATTTAAACTAGAAGGATAAACAAGTAATTGTAGTCATGTGTTTAAATTGGGTGAGAATCAAATTGAAAGCATTAGCTTGATATTAGGGACAATATAAGTGGCAACAACTAGTTATAACATGTGTACAGAGTTGTTGAAGAGAAAATGTGCGTAGAGTAGGCTGAATATGACATCAATTCAGAGCTTGCAAATGAATAGTCACAATACTGGTACGTGCAATTGTAATTTTTTTTTACTAATTCTTTACGGTGGTGTGTGCGAATAAGATCGATGGCGTGTGCATTTTGTATGGACTTGGTTCTATGCATTTTTTTTTTTTTTTTTTTTTTTTTTTTTTTTTTTTACAGGGCGTTTGGTTGGAGGGAATTTAAATTCCATTCCAATCAAATTTCAAAGGCTACTAAATTCCTTAGTTTGGTTGGAAGGAATTGCAATTCCACGAAATTGCAATTCCCTTATTTTCATGGAATTAAAATCGCATGTCCCCCTTGGGATTTTAATTCCATGGATCTTGGGAAGAAAAAAAGATAATGATGAGACAAAATTACCTCTCCCCCCCCCCCCCCCCCACCCCCACCATCTTTTAACCTAAAATTGATACCTGACAACAACAATGTGCATTTTGATCTTTATACTACTTATTCCCTTTTAATTCCAATGTATACCAAACATTGAAATTGTATTTCCCAGTAATTTTATTCTTGTAAACCAAACACTGGATTTTAATTTCCACTTTATTCCTAGTAATTCATCTCCCATGCAATTGCAATTCCTTTCCCACATAATTCTCTCATTCCAACCAAATGTCCCGCTAGGGTTTTCAAGATTATTAGTTGTTGTGTGCGTTAGTATACGTTGTGGGTTTGTTTTTGAGTAAAAGACTTAAATAGTGCAACTGTTTTTTTTTTTTTTTTTTCTGTCTTTCCGACATGTGACGTATTTTACGTTAGTATGTGCGTATATACATTTTGTATGGACTTGGTTCTATGCAATTTTTTTTTTAGGATTTTCAAGATAATTAGTTGGTGTGTGAGTTAGTATACGTTGTGGGTTTGTTTTTGAGAAAAAAACTTAAATAGTGCAATTGATTTTTTTTTTTTTTGTTTCCGACATGTGGCGTATATTACGTTAGTGTGTGCGTATATATGTTTTGGCGTGTGCAAATTGAATGGATGGGAGTTTTTTTTTTTTTTTTGAAGTTTTTAATTTTAAAACCCGAGATTAATATTTGGTGTGTGCGTGAATTCATGTTGGTGGGACATTTTTAAAGAAAAAGATTTTAAAATTGGAAGGGCTTGTTTTTTTATTTGTTAACAAGAGGTATATATAACGGTGGTGTGCACGCGTTAGGTATCTGGCGTGTGCATATTTACGAGTAGCATTCCTACTCTGGTCAAACTAGGCCACCATAATTGTCTGACGACACTAACGCGTTGTTTGCCTAACCAACTTTGACCGATCAAGAAGGATAACGTCAACCCATTTGCAACTTTTTTGTCCGAATGTGTACAGTGTGCACGGGTAAATCAACGTCACTCTATGTAGTAGTCGATAAATCTCAAAAAATAATTAAGAAGTCCATCTGTGATAGGCATGACTGAGAATGTGTTAGGCAAAAATTGGACATAACTTTTATAGTAGATGAATTATATTTCACCCACTTAGAGCAACCACACTAGCAGGTTTTTGTTGATTTTTTGTGGAGCCCACTATAGTGTGGGTGAAAGAAAAGAATGAGAGAGAAGCATTTTTTTTCCTGCAAGAGAAGAGTTTTTTGTGAGCCCCTATGAGAGAGAAGAATGAAAAGAATTATCGCAGGCTCAAGCGTTTCACGCACAACATGTGCACAGACTGCACACGCTCGATCGCTGGCGCGTTAAGGGGTAAGATTTTCAGTCAATCAAAGTTGGCATAATTAGTACTCTATTTTATTCTTATTAAATTAAATAACTAGTTCTTTTACGCGCTTTGCGCAAATGAGATAATACCCAATAATTATTTTTAAATAAGTATTTCAAAGTATATTAATGCATATTATATAAGAGATGTTCATGCATAGGTAATAAATGTTGAATTTGTTTATTTAAATCAGTAATTCAAAATATATAAATGCAAGATAATATATGAGATGTTGATTATAATTGACACTAAAATAAATGTTTGCAACTTTGTCTAAATACTTAGTCTAAAAATAATAGTTTAAATAAATATTACTTTTAATTTAAAATTTTCTAATTCTTCTTAATTCTTTTTTGAGTAGTATTGTCATTGACTTCATCTTCAGTGCACATTCAGTAGATTTTGTTGTTCGACTCCAAACAGATCTGTTGGAACATGGCGCTCATTTGATATGATCGAGTTGAGAATTATGGTGCAGTGCAATTTAATAAGAAGAGGGATCAAATTTTCTATGGAAAAAGTGAGGCTAAAATAGCTCATTATTATATTATATGCCCATCATGTGCAGAGCTGAAATTGATTAATTTAATACTTAATTTTGTTGGGGCAATTTCTTTCCGGCATCAGCGCGTAGTGGGGATAATAATTACTCCGTAATATAAATCAATTTCCATCTCTCAGCTCGTCATGTGATTAAGGCAGCGCAAGTGAAAAATATTTGTTGTCCCCAAGCAAAAATATTATTTGAGAAGTAAATTAAAATGAAAATTTCAAAACTCATAATATATCATGAACAACAATTTAAAACATCTTGCAATTAATAAGTTAGCACCCCTGTCTGAAAATTGAGAGAACTAAATAAGTAAGCACTCACAGGATAACATTTATGCATCCATGACGAGAATTCTCTCCCGTTAGAGGCGATTCTTTCCTTGCGTTTGCTTAGCTATTTTTGGTATCTTTCCCGCGCCTGCCCTAGCCGTTACGGCAGGCTACGGCGGAACGCTGGCCATGCAGGCGCCGCCGGTGGCCGCTAACCCTCCGCCTCTGGATCAAGAGATGGATACGGAACCAGCGCAGCATACCCACAAGAAGGCCTGTACGACGAAACGTTCCTTTGCAGATACGCTTGGTCCTCCGTCAACTCTCGAAGGGGATGATCCACCTTCGACTGACATCAACGACTGGGCGTTTGAAGATCCAGTTCTCGAACCGGATGGGGACATGGACACGACACCGCGAGAGGATGGGATCCCAAGAGTTTACATCCCTTTGGAAGTTAGAAAAGAGTTGTGTCATAGATGGAAGCTTGCCTTAATCATCAAATTTCTGGGCAAGAACATCAGTAATCACGTGCTCAACAATAAGTTGCTGACGATGTGGAATTTACAGGGTAAGTTCGAGTTGATAGAGCTTGGCTATGGCTGCTTCATTGTCCGTTTTGAGAACAGGCGTGACTACCTGCATGTTCTTTTAAGTGGCCCTTGGAAAATCTTTGATAACTATCTTGTTACTCAAAGATGGGAGCCTCAGTTCAATCCTGCCACGGCCAAGCTTTCAAAAATGGCTGTCTGGGTGAGAATGCCGAACCTTTTCCCGGAATACTTCAGGGATGACATTATTAAGAAGATCCTAGAAAGTGTGGGAAAACCGCTAAAACTTGATAGAACTACCATTGCTGTGACCAAAGGTCGTTTTGCGAGAGCAGCGGTCGAAATCGACCTTGATAAACCTCTGGTCTCGGAGATATGGGTGAATGATCGACTTCAGGTGGTGGAGTACGAAGGCTTTCATGTTGTTTGTTTCGACTGTGGCTTGGTTGGTCATCGAGAACAATCTTGTCCGCTAAAAACGACCAATGTTAGTCCTCCCTCCAATGCAATGGATCTTAATGAAACTCCGGCCATGGAAAAGGATCCAGATATTGACCCCATGCCGGAACCGCAGGCTACACAGGTGACTGAATCAAGAGCCAAATATGGTGAGTGGATGCTTGTTACCCGGAAACGCAAAGGTGTTGCTGCTAAAAAAAATCAACGCAAACAAAAACAAAACAATCCTCCTCCCCGTGCCCATTCCAAACAAAGCTCTGGGAATCATCTTCGATCGCGTTCTGGCTTGGATGGTCCGGGAGCTAGTAGCAATCGTTCGGCAAACAGAAAAACCCAGAGTGGAGTTCCTGGAGAGAACTCCAAAGGTAAGTCTTCGATCCCTGCCTCGCCACCTCTGGCTCCTTCCATGCAAGGAGCTACGCCATTACCTGAACAACCTACTGCTACGGCTAGGTCCAAGGCTCCTGTACAGCGGCATACCAGCCTTTCTAATGGGGGGGCGTGGTGGCTCCCCTTCGGCTCGTAGAGGTGCTAGCAGAGGTACAGGTAGAGGAGGTTGGTCCCAAAGGGTTTCTGAAGGTTATAATTAAGTCCTCTTTGCTCCTGGTAATGCAAGGGATCATGAAGGGGTGAACTCGGTGTTTCATTTTGGTAGCTTTGTTA
The DNA here is from genome assembly GCF_001879475.1 of Ipomoea nil. Taxonomy (NCBI): domain Eukaryota; kingdom Viridiplantae; phylum Streptophyta; class Magnoliopsida; order Solanales; family Convolvulaceae; genus Ipomoea; species Ipomoea nil. The sequence goes on from NW_017618708.1 coordinate 3,436,446, forward strand.
ATACCCCCCTGATAGTGTTCTGGGGGGTTTGGCTGTTGACCAGACAGCCCCTCTATCTCGTTCCACGCCCGGGGAAGGCGGTTCTCAAACTTCCCCCCTTGCGGGTGTTTCCCAATGATTGTCATCTCTTGGAACTGCAGGGGCGTCGTTAACGGTCGGGCACGAAAGCACGTAAAAGAGCTCTTGACCTCGTCCAGAGCGGACGCCCTATGCCTCCTCGAGATCCGGTCCTCCAAAGTGGAGGGCATGGTGAACATGGCTAGTAACTTAGGGTACACTAATCATTTTTTGGTTGAGCCCATGGGTTTTGCAGGTGGTTTGCTCCTCTTCTGGAAACAAGGGCAAATTGACATTGAGATCATCAGGCACTCTTCTCAGGCCATCCATACAAAGGTTAACAATAGACCGGATAGCTGTTATATCACCTTTGCCTATGTTAGGCCTAATCTTATGGCAAAAAGTAGGTTCTGGGAGGATTGTAAGCAGTTTAGCACCTCTATTCAAGGCTCTTGGGTTCTTCTCGGCGATCTTAATGATATAGCCGCTGTGGATGAACAATGGGGCAGTGAGAATACTAGTAACTTAGCCATGCATAAGTTTGGTGATGCTTTCAGTGGCTGTGGGCTGCTTGACCCCGGATCAGTAGGAGCCAAGTTTACTTGGTGCCGCCTAGCGGGGAACCGGGTTACCCAGTTGCGTCGTCTCGACAGAGTTCTTTGGAATATGAGTGCCTAGATGGCCTTTCCTGAGGCCAAGGTTGTTGTGCTTCCAAGACTCCATTCTGACCACAATCCCATTCTCTTCATGGAAGAAGCGGGGTCCCCGCCGGATAGGAACCTTCGTCCGTTTCGGTTCGAAGCTGCTTGGCTTAGTAGAAACGACTATGGGTTGATTTGGAAAAACGCCACGAACTCGGAGGACCATGACATTGATGTCATTATTAATAAAATTACTGAACAGAGCAAGACTTGGAACCATGAGGTGTTTGGGAATATTTTTAAACGCAAACGTATCCTAGAGGCCAGAATACAGGGCATCCAAACCAATACCAATTATGCTACCTCGGGAGGTCTTCAAGCACTAGAAAAAAAGCTAACTTCGGAACTCAATCAGGTATTGGATCAGGAGGAGGCTCTTTGGTTCCAGAAATCCAGGGCTATTTGGATAAAAGACGGGGACAGAAATACTCGTTTCTACCACAACACCGCTGTAATTAGGAGGAATAAAAACAGGATCAGGTTTCTCAAGGTGCAAGGTAATTGGACGGATGATCCTTCTATCCTATCTAACCATATCACCTCGTTTTTTTCGTCTCTTTTTAACAGGATGGACCGACGAGATGGGTCAGAAATGATAAATATTCCGGAGTCCCACAAGATCTCGAGGCACCAGGCCAATCAGTTAATCCGAAGAGCCTCTATGGAAGAAGTCAAAAAAGCTGTCTTTGGAATGAAGAAATTTGGTAGCCCGGGGCCAGATGGTATACCGGCGGCCTTCTATCAAAATTTTTGGGAGGAGATTGGCCCGGCCCTAACTGGGCTAGTTAATCAAGTGCTGTCAAGTAGTAAGGTTCCGACGTCTCTTCTTTGGGCTTTTATTACTCTCATCCCGAAAAAAGACACCCCGGAGACGGCAGCTGACTTTAGGCCCATCACCCTTCTGAATGTGGCCTTCAAAGTGGTGTCTAAAGTTCTTGTCAACCGTATGAGACCCATTATGTGTCGTCTGATTGGTCCTCATCAAAATAGCTTTCTCCCTGGGCGTTCTACTTTAGATAATGTGATCCTTACTCAAGAAGTGGTTCATACGATGAATAAGAAGCAAGGCAGGAAAGGCCTTATGGTTTTCAAAATTGATCTCCAAAAAGCCTATGATAGTGTTGACTGGACCTTCCTCGAGGAAACTCTTGATGGGTTTGGCTTCCCAAGACGGATTACCCAACTCATCCTTTTTTTCCCTAAAAGAAAGTGACATTGCCATCCTTTGGAACGGAGGTCGTCTGCCTTCCTTAGCCCCGGGACGTGGGCTCCGTCAAGGTGATCCGCTAGCTCCTTACCTCTTTAATCTCGTCATGGAAAGGCTGGCCTTTGAAATCCAGAAGAATGTATCCTCGGGAAGATGGAATCCCATAGCTGTTTCAAGAGGCGGGATTGGTATTTCCCACCTTTTCTTTGCGGACGACCTTATGCTCTACGGGGAGGCGTCAGCAAATCAGGCAAAAATCATGATGGATTGTCTCAACAGATTTAGCAACTCCTCCGGTTTAAAGGTAAATCTCTCAAAATCCCAAATCTTTTGCTCTCCTAACACTAGTGCAGGTACCAAACGAGCAATTGGAGAGTGTACGGGCATCCCAGTCACTGCCCAGCTAGGCACCTACCTCGGCATCCCTATTCTTCATAAAAGGGTCTCAAAAAATACTTTCACGGCCATCATTGACAAAATGAGAAAGAAGCTTGCAAATTGGAAAACTAGCGCCCTTAGCATGGCGGGCAGAAGAGTTTTGGTCCAAGCTTCCCTGGCCACGACTCCAACTTACATCATGCAATCCATGGCCTTACCGGTAAGTACATGTAAAAGTATTGATAAGATCTGCAGGAATTTCTTGTGGGGGCACTCGGAGGACACAAGGAAAATCCACTCGGTCAATTGGGCGGATATTTGTACCCCGAGAGACATGGGGGGCTTGGGCCTTAGACGAGCTCAAGACTTCAACAATGTGTTTCTTACTAAACTAGCGTGGCAAACGGTGACCAAACAGGATAAGCTTTGGGTCCAGGTTATGAAACAAAAATATTTAAAGGGCGGTGATTTCTTTTCGGCGCCTACCACAAATAATTGTTCGTGGGGTTGGAGAAGCATTATTAAGGGACGTCATATCCTTCAACAAGGCATTAAATGGAAGGTGGGCAATGGGGACACCCTGAATTTTTGGCACGATCATTGGGTTGGCGACGCACCTCTTGCTTCCCTCCCTAACATCGCGGTCCCTCCTAACGAGTTGCAGCCAAAAGTCAACCACTTTATCTCGGCCAACAGGTCCTGGAAGACAGATGAGCTTATGAATATTTTGCCCGTTAATGTCGTGGATTACATACGGGCGGTTCCCATTAGTATTAATAGTGGGCAACAAGATGTGCTGACATGGCCTCACTCAGGTACGGGCTTGTTTTCTGTTAAATCTGCGTATTCTTTGATTGCAGGGGACCCTAATGAGGTTTCTGACCAAGGCTGGATGTGGAATCTTAAATGCATGGAGAAAATAAAAATTTTCCTTTGGAAAATTGTTAACAATGGTCTCATGGTCAACGTCGAAAGAAAACACCGAGGCGTAATAGATGATGATTTCTGTCCGAACTGTGGGAGAGACCAAGAGACTCTTGACCACCTGATGCGGAGATGCGAGATGGCGACAAGCTGCTGGGATCTCTGTTATGCTCCGGACCATTTCAATGCAAGCTCCAACAGACCTCTGGCGGATTGGATAAGAAGTAACTGCTCCTCGCCACTGGCATCTATCAGGCACAGTAACTGGAGCTTTCTGTTCCCTCACATTCTATGGAACCTATGGAGAGCGAGGAACGACCTTGTGTTCAACCAGGTTACTACTCCTGTTGATGTAATATGGAGACGGGCTGCCAGGCAAACAGAAGAAGCACAGCGCCATCTTCTTAAACATGGGGGGGCGATGACGGGAAGGCAGACTTGGGTTTTCTGGTCTCCACCGCCGCTGGGCAGATTTAAACTCAACACTGACGGCTCCAAGAGGATAAACTCGGGCATGGCCAGCGCGGGGGGTGTTCTCCGCGATCATCTCGGCAATTGGACCATGGGGTTTACGGCTAAAATCGGCATTACATCCAGCTTCATTGCGGAACTCTGGGGTCTCCGGGAGGGGCTTATCATGCCTAAAAACAATGGAGTCTTGAGGCTAATTGCGGAATCTGATTCAGAAGCTTTGGTGCATGCCATTCACAATGTTTCGGGATCCAGTTCGGAAGCTGATACGTTGGTTATGGATTGCAAGAGCTTGATGGAAGGATTCCATGAGTGTGATCTCCGGCATGTCCTCCGTGAAGGCAATCAATGTGCGGACTTCCTTGCCAATATGGGTCATAATAGTCCGTGGGTGACAACGCAGTTGGATCGTCCTCCTAATGGGATGAGCTCCCTTCTGGCTCGTGATAGCAACAGTGTTGCTACTAGAAGGCTTGCGTAATTCTGGGGCTTCCTTTCTGCTCCTCTTTTCTTCACCAAAAAAAAAAAAAGTAAGCACTCACAGGAATATCACTCATCACTCAAGTATTTGATGGGTATAAATTTCACTCAACTTCATTCTTATAAAATTGCTCTACCATAGGCTTGCATATCTTCTCAATCACCACTACAAGAGTCATGCATGACACAAATCATAAGGACTTTTCATAGGTTGTAATGGGGTTAGGGTTAAGGTAGAGAATTTTTTAGGAAAGTAACTTAAGAAAAAGCTTCAAACTAGAGGAGCAAATAAATACAAAAAATCCAACACCATCAATTTCAATTAAAAAACACATCCTATTGAGACTCCAACATGACTATCATTCTCAAAAGTACAGAATGCTTCCTTAGTATCACCAGAATTTCCCATCGCTTCATTTATTTAGGAATAGCTTCAACTCAAAACTAATTGCTGAATCTTTCTCATTTTTCTCATAAATTTTCAGCAGCATTTTTTTTTTTTTTTTGAAATCATGAACTGCCTTTATTTCCTCTTTTCATAGGAGGCCAAAACCAAATTGGCAATGAAGATACAACCCACCCCACTCTTAATCATATTAACAAAACAAATGGTCTCCCCCACACTTATTCTTCACAAACTCACGTAGATTACAAAAACAATCCAAAATTTGCTCCACTAGTTATTCAGCTGGGTGAAGGCACTCTTTTTAGATATAAGAGGCTTGTAATGTGGTTCAAAATAAAGAAAAGAATGGCCATAAAGCTCAAAGTGGTTAACAAGGGGAAATAATTAAATCATAGGACAAATCGGTTATTTGGCTAGTGAGACTCAAAATCAAATAATGGCCTTAATCACACTTGAATCATGCACGGTCTAATTAGCTTTAAAAGAGAATCAAGTCAAGTTCTAGAGAAACAAAATTATGAAAGAAATCACACAATAGAAAGAAAATAAGACCGAAGTGTCAGTCAATGGCTCAAAACACTCACAGATTTATTGCTTACTTAATATAGCCACTACATATCGAACAGGAAATGCTAACAAACTAATCACAATTTGCCAAACTATTTATTCAATCATGTTATGCATTCCAAGAACGGAAAAAAATATAATATTTTTTCAAAATAATACTTATTTAACATAAAATACTAGTAAAATACGTGTGAAAATTCTGAAATAAGAAAAACAAATAATAATTTTTTTTTTGACATAAGCAAACAAATAATAAAAAATCCCCTCCCCGGGAACAGCGCCAAAATTTGGCGAGCTGTCGTAGGCTCCCAAATTAAAACCTTATAAACGTAGTAGCGGGAGTAAGGATCGATCCCACGAGGAGTAACTAGTTTAACTTTTGTGCTTAAGGAAATGATGTGGGGTTTAGAATATAACGAGAATAAAGATTAAATAAAAGAGAATTTAAATAAACAAAAGATTTAAATGAACGAATAAAGCAATGAAAATAATATATTGGAAACACTTATAATAGAAAATCTTGGTTAGTAAAGATTCACCACCGGAATTTACACCGATCATTGATTCAAAAAGTAATTAATATGCAGTTGAATATTTGCCGTGAAATTATTTCATTTCCGTTTTCCCTTAGTTATAGGTAACTAAAGCACACGCGGTTTAATTACCCCTAACTCCTAAATAATCTAAGACAAACGCTATAGATTTAATTTAACAGCAGCAATAGGAACTAGGAAAACCGACAAACTAAATAATACAAGCACAAGCGGTTGCATTTAATTTAGTAAAATATTCTACCCGAGACCAATTATCACTAAGCCGTCAATAATTAACCTCAGTTGCTACTGAATATTAGAATAATTTGTAGCACAACATTAACTAATATAGCAAATAATTATATCAAATAAATAAAAAACTAGTAGGCCTCATAGCAATTAAATAATAAAACTATTCAAATAAATTAGAAGAATATTTAATACCCAATTGCATAAAAAACATATATAACAAAAATAATTAAATAATCTTACAGCATAATCAATTCCGGGGCTTCAATTCACTAAACCAAGCTAACAAAATTAGCCACGAATGAATATTGATAACAACTTTAAAAAATAATCGAAAGAAAAAGAATGAACGATTTAACAAAGAAAACATTGCCACTATTTATACAGGTCACGAATCATCGTCCACCATTCATTTTCCCCTTTTTTTGCGCCATGATGAGGTCTTCGGACAACTGCACGCCCTTTCCTTCTTTTTTGCCCTTGAGGCCTAAAAGATGTCTTCACGCCACAAAAAAAGAAGACAACATAAATATATGTTTCATGGGTTGTTTTCATGCTTTGGAATTTAAAATGAATGTGGGCCATCAACATTTACAATAATGCTATAATATATATAACATACTTAGTAGATTGATGAAGCGGCTTCTCTAAGAAATTCTTTTATATATATATATATATATATATATATATATATATATATATATATATAGAGGCGGGTTCAGGTGCGGCAGTGTCTTACGGTGCGGTTATTTCTTACGGTGCGGCAACACCGATAGTTCACCAAATATGCACCATCCACGTTAGGAAATACACCACACAAAACAGAGTAAACAGAGCCCTGCATCACCAAACACACACCATTAGGTGTGAGTAAAAACACCATACACTGTTCGGAAATACATCATTGGGGGTGGTGAGTTATATGGTGTGTTTTTTTGAGTCTGTGGTGTATTTTGTGATGTTTTATTACATTTCATTGGGGTGTGTTTTTATTACACTGTTGGTGCATATTGTTAACACTGTTGGTGTATTCTGAAATTTGACCGCACCGTAAGACCCCGCCGCATATGAGCGCTCTTATATATATATATATATATATATATATATATATATATATATATATATATATGTATTTATATATTAAATATTATATATATTATATATTATATATATTATATTATATATCTATACTATATATAATAACAAAATTCTAGAATTTTAACTTCCCGCCCAATTCCTAAAAAATCTCTCTTCCTAATAAAATATATTGATTTCTACTTTCTCATTGGTACAATAATTCTGGGTAAATATTCTATTCTAAAATTTTAAAATAGTGTAATACAATTCTCTTTGCACATCTATACTATATAGAATAACAAAATCGAAATTTAACTTCCCGCCCAATTACTAAAAAATCTCTCTTCCCCAATAAAATATATTGATTTCTACTTTCCCATTCGTACAATAATTCTGGATAAATATTCTATTTTAAAATTTTAAAATAGTGTAATACAATTCTCTACCTTCCTTCTCATCACATCCTTCCTTTGAGATGTTTACTTTTATCAATACTGGAAACAATAAATTAAGTTAATAAAAAAAAAGTAGGTGAACACGCATTTATATAGGTAAGGAAATATGAGATAAAGAAAATTGAGAGAAAGCATGCACATAATTATTGATTGCAAAGAATTTAAATAGCATGAAATGTGAAACAATCAGAGATATAATATAATGGAGGCAGGGATAGAAAGAGACCCGAATATATTTAGAACGAACAAGGAGGGCTTCATTTCCATAGTTTCGCTGCTCATCTTGAATACGCTTTGCAGAAGTCAAAAGGGAATCTCAACAGTTATTTAATTGAATCAATTCAAGTGTGGTAATATCGGCAAACGCAATAGGGATCTCTGGCAAGTGAAGGCAATCATGTAACTCTAAATGTTCAAGCACAGGGAAATGATCACCCACAACATTCCAATTTACCAAACATAAGCTTTCAATTACCAACCTTTTCAATTGACGGAACCCTCCCTCACATGGCTCCCACTCTTCGCCTTTACAAGAATCTACCAATTTTAGAACTTCTAGATTTGACAACATACCAATAAGCCTCATATCACTCCATGGCAACCTAGTCTCAAACAATTTGAGCTTCTTAAGATTTGGTAGAAAACTAGTTGCCCATGGGATGCCACTACTAGAAAGTTCGAGATGCCACATTTTGATGCTTAGTTTCTCCAGCTGCCCCAAGTGCACAAAATTATAGAAACCATCTGAAATTTCATTTTCAAAATCCTCTAGACCTTTAATTCCCAATTTTTTAAAATTTGGAATCCTTCTAAAAAGATCCTCTGTACAACACTCCGGATGCAACCAAGATATAGTCTCTATGTTTCTATGAACAACCTCTGAAGCCTCTAATGTAAAAGGATTTATGTCCACATAAAAATTCCTTAACAATGGCATTTTCCAAATTCGAGATGCCTCACGGGAATCCAATATAACACCACATCCACGGACAATAAAACTTTGCATATTCCAATGCTCAAAGAACTTTAGTTTAAGAGGGCCTACTTTTTCACTTAGGGACAAAGCTAAGTATCTCAAGTGAACAAGATTTGCCATATATAGCATCTTATCTCCAATGTTCCAGATTCCAAGCTTCATGTCTACTACTCTTAATAGTTTGAAGTGACAAAGCACCTTAATCCTGAAATCAATATGATCAACAGAGTGTAAGGAATGGAATTTGTCAAAGCACTTAGATCCAACTGGAATATAGTAACATCTAGGATTAATACTTATCCAAGGACAAGCTTTTGAAAACAAGTGATGTGATTTCCTCTTGTAAAATGGAAGTTTTACTAGTCCAACATAAGCACCATGATAATCATTTCCAATGACATTCAAGAGATTTTCACATCGAGCTTCTCTTAAGCATAAGTCTTGCAAAAGATTATGCATCCTAATTGTCTTGATTTTGCCATTATAACTCTGTTTACCAACTAGAACAAGACTTCTATCAACAAGATCTTGCAAGCATTCCGTGGCCACTTCCTCCATATTCTTATTGTCCAATGCCCCAAAAAATCCCTCTGCTGCCCACAACTTAACTAACTTCTTTACCGGGATTTCATAATCTTCTGGAAAAACCCCAAAATATAGAAAGCAAGCTTTAGAGGGGTGTGGTAATTGGTTGTAACTCAAAGATAGTACACTTGAACATGCTTCAATAGAATCACCAATTACACCTTCTGCAACATTCTTCCACTTTTCCACCTTCTCCTCTGTCTTGGAGAGAAGACTAGCTACTAAAGTAATAGCTAGAGGTAATCCTTTACATTTCTTCACTATGTCTCTACCAATTTGCTTAAACACCGAAAGAAATTCTGTTTTACCAAACACATTGCAGTAGAGATTCCAACTTTCATTGGCATCTAAGAAAGGCATGTTAATGATAGAGTTACCTGAAGTAGCAGCATATTCAGCCACCTCTCTCAGCCGAGAAGTCAATAGTATACGGCTTCTATTATTATCATCTGGAAAGCACCTTTGCACACTATCCCAAGCTTCTATGCTCCATATATCATCTATCACTATCAAGTATCTCTGATCCTTCAAGTGTTTACGCAGGCTTTCTGCTAATTGGGCTTGGTCATTACTGCTTTCTTCATCACTTGTTGCACTAACACAACCAATAAGGCATTTGAGCATTTGCACCACGGTATACTCTTGGGATACAGTAACCCATGCTTGCTTGTAAAAATAAGATGTAATTGATGGATCCTTGTAGACTTCCCCAGCTAAAGTGGTCTTGCCTATTCCACCCATGCCAACGATTGATACAACTTGGAGCTGCTCAGCTGATTGTTGCGTGAGCTTATCCAATACCAGCTTGAATTCTTTGTCGCATCCAACCATTCTATTGTCAAACTTTGAAGCGTTTTTGGAAAATTTACTCACAGTAATATTATTCTCGCGTTCTGGATCAGCAGGCTGCGATGATGTTGAACCAAGGAGTAGTCCACTTCGTCGCATCCTTTCACCTTGTGATGGACCCTTTGCACTAATTTTAATCAACTTCTTCTTGAGATAATCAGTCTGTTTTACTGCTTGATTGAAGATTCCAC